>NC_081407.1:941700748-942006336 GCF_030272615.1 Cryptomeria japonica
AGGTAGAGGAAGAGGCAGAGATGGTCGAGGCCATCGAGGCAGTTTTGGGGGAAGACACATAGACCAAAGGACCCAAGGGGAATCTAAGCTTATAGAGCAAAGTGGGGATTCTCAGAGAAAACCTAACTATAGGGGAAGGGGATCAAGCAACCCAAGAAGGTGTAGGTCTAGTGGCCCAGGTAGAGGGTCTTATTTCTCCATAATGAAATGCTACAATTGTCAGAAATTAGGTCATCCTGCTTATAGGTGTCCCGAAAAGCCTAGTTCTTCCCATGGAGGTGAAAAAAAAGTGAACTATGTTCAGGAGGAAGGGAGTAGTACAAGAACTCCAGCAATGCACCTAGCACCCTAAGATGGTGAAAGTCTAATGATGAGGAGAGTATTGATGCAAGAACCTCATAAGAGTGAAGTGTCTCAGAGAAGGGCATTGTTCAAGATAAAGTGCAAAATCTTGGGCAAGGTATGTAAGGTGGTTATAGATTCAGGCTCCACAGATAATATTATCTCAGAGGAGGCAGTTAGCAAATTGAACCTACCTAGAATGAAGCACAGTGAACCCTACAAGGTAACCTAGTTAAACAAGGGGCAACATGTCCTAGTGAATGAACAAGCATGGGTAGACTTCAATATAGGTGAATACAAGGATGGGATACTATGTGACATCCTTCCCATGGATGCTTGCCATCTACTATTGGGTAGACCTTGGCAATTTGATAGAAGGGCACACCATGATGGTGAAAAAAACACATATTCCTTTCAAAAGAATGGCATTGTCTACAAAATTCAGTCCCTTAGTGAAGAGACAGAGAACAACAAACCATAGGCACCTAAAGTGTTATTAGTCAATGAAAAAGAGTTCATCCAAACCATGAAAGAGGGAGATGGCATTGGTTATGCACTTGTAGTGAAACCTAAGGAGGATAAGAAAGAAAAAAAAGTTGAGATACGCTAAAGATGACATTTGTGGTGGAGAACGGAGTATATGCTTACAACTGGATGCCCTTCAGTCTCTGCAATGCTCCGGCAACGTTCCAACGAATAATTCTCCACATTTTTGATAAGATGTCCGTGGGTAACTTCAAGGGGTTCCTAGATGATTGGTCCATCTATAGTGGGGAGGAGACGCATCTGAAGGCACTCGGAGAATGTATGGACAGGTGCCGGAGGGCATGACTCGCACTGAACCCTAAGAAATGCAGATTCATGGTACCTCAGGGTAGACTACTTGGACACATAGTGTGTAAAGTGGGACTTAAAACAGACCCGGATAAAGTTCGGGTGATTGTGGAGATGGAACCCCCATAGGATGTCTCAGGGGTAAAATCTTTTTTGGGACACATCGGATATTACCGAAGGTTTATAAAAAATTTCTCCCAGATATCTTACCCCCTGGATAACCTCACAAGAAAAGGGGAACTGTACGTATGGGGAACAGTGCAGTCGGAATCTTTCGAGGAATTGAAATCACGATTGTTGGCGGCACCAATATTGGCCTACCCAAACTGGGACAGAGAATTTCATGTGCACGTCGACGCCTCCAACTATGCAATAGGTGCAACACTAGCACAAATTGGGGCTCATGGGTTGGATCACCCGGTCTACTTCGCAAGTAGACTACTCTCGAAAGCTGAGAAGAATTACAGTACAACTGAACGGGAAGCGCTCGGCATGGTTTACGCAGTACAGAAGTTCTGGCATTATTTGTTGGCGACACCCTTCACCTTTTATGTAGACCACCAAGCTTTGATGTACTTGGTGAATAAACCTAGTATTCAAGGACGGGTGAGTCGGTGGCTGTTATTATTGCAAGAATTCACATTCAACATTATAGTACGGCCAGGGAAGAGCCATGTGATCACTGACCAACTGTCACGAATCAAGTCGGGAGAACGAGCGGAGGGGGTGAATGATGATTTCTCTGATGCGCACTTATTCCGGATTGCGGTTTTACCATCCTAGTACACTCGTATTGGCGAGTACCTATCGACATCCCAGTTCCCTCGGGACATGCCACCAGGGGAACGAAGCAAACTGGTTCTGAGGAGCTGAATGTTCCAACTGATCAATGGACTCCTTTACCAAATGGGGACAGATCAAGTACTCCGCCGATGCGTGATGGAGGAAGAGATACCGGGGATTTTGAAGGAAGCACACGAAGGACCCGCAGGAGGTCATATGGGGCCGGACACGACGGCCAGGAAAGTACTCTTAGCCGGACTATGGTGGCCGACGCTACACAGTGACACCAGAGAATGGGTCGGAAGCTGTGATACATGCCCGAGGGCCGAAAAACCACTAAAACGAGACTTCATGCCAATAAACCCTTCAGCGGCACAGGAGTTATTCGAACGTTGGGGGCTTGATTTTGTGGCGCCTTTAAAAGTCAGCAGACCGCGGCGATGTACATACATCGTGGTAGCTACGGAATACTTGACAAAATGGGTCGAAGCACGGGCCCTACCTGATAACACCGCCGTGAGTACAGCCAGATTTATTTATGAACAAATTATCACGAGATATGGAATTCCGCTTCAGATAACCAGTGATAGAAGAGGCCATTTTGTGAACCATGTGGTGAGACTCCTTATGACAGAATTCAAAAATTTTCACTCCTTGTCTAGTCCGTATTATCCGAGGGCCAATGGTCAAGCGGAGGCGACCAACAAGATTCTGGTTTCCGTCATCTATAAGTCGTGCGGGGTAGAAAAGGAAGATTGGGAGGAGCGACTACCGTCGGTGTTATGGGCATACCGCACCACCTACAAAGTAACGACGGGCCAGACACCATTTCAATTAATGTACGGACAGGAAGCGGTAGTATCGATGGAGTTCATGGTGCCAAGTCTCCGAATTGCTATTGAGAATAAACTTGGCGATATGGAGAGCCTGAGGGAGCGCCTGTATGCCCTAAACAAACTCGATGAACGAAGGCTGATGACACAATGGGTGACAGACGTGGCCCAGCAACGAAGGAAACATTGGCACGACCAACACATTCGGCGGGCGAGGTTCACCCTGGGGCAGTTAGTCTTGAAATATAATGGACGAAACGAAATTAAACCGGGGAAATTCAAAGTCCGATGGTTAGGGCCCTTCCGGATACGTGAGGTAAACACCCACAAGAAGTGCAACAACTTCTTGATAACTTTAAGGGCATCATCAGTGATGGACAACCAGCAACATTACCTCCTTCTAGAGCCATTAGTCATCAAATTGACTTCATACCAAGAGATTCTTTGCGAAACAAAGCAGCATACAAGATGACTCCTGAACAGAACAAAGAGGTAGCTAGACAGATTCAAGAGTTATTGGATCAAGGATTAATAAGAAAGAGTATAACTCCTTGTGTAGTACCCATTATGTTAGCACCTAAGAAAGGGGCACATGGAGACTATGCACAGACTCCAGAGCTATCAACAAGATCACAATAAGATATAGATTCCCTATTCCCAGGATAGAAGATTTGATGGATTGTTTAGGGGTTGCGAGGTATTTCTCCAAAATAGACTTAAAGAGTGGTTACCATTAGATAAGAATCAAAGAGGGGGATGAGTGGAAAACTGCTTTCAAAATAAATGAGGGTCTTTATGAATGGTTGGTTATGCCTTTTGGACTCTCTAATGCTCCCAGTACCTTTATGAGGTTAATGAATGAAGTATTGCAGGATTTTCTCAGTAAGTTTGTGGTAGTCTACTTAGATGATATTCTCATTTTTAGTAAGACTAAAGAGGAGCATTTGAAACACTTAGCTATTGTTTTGCAAAGATTATCTGATCAGCAGTTAACCATAAATCTTGAAAAATGTGATTTTATGCAGCAAGAGCTAGTCTATCTTGGTTTTGTTGTGTCTAGTGGAGATCTTAAGATGGATCAATCTAAAGTTGCAGCCATAACAAGTTGGCCAACCCCACAATCAGTGAGTGAAGTTAGGAGTTTTCATGGTCTAGCCCAGTTTTACAGGAAGTTTATCAGAGGTTTCAGTGAGATTTGTGCACCCATGTTAGATACAATAAAAGGTGGTCATAAAGTCAAGTTTCAATGGATAGAAGCAGCCAACAAGGGGTTTGAGTTACTCAAAACTAGAGTTGCTACACAACCAGTGTTAATCCTTCCTAGTTTTGATAAACTCTTTACCATAGAAAGTGATGCTAGTCATCTTGTAGTAGGTGCAGTCTTGAGTCAAGATAATAGACCAGTTGCTTTCTTTAGTGAAAAACTAAATGATGCAAAGAAAAAGTATTCATCTTATGATTTAGAATTATATGCATTGGTGCAGGCACAGAGGAAGTGGAGGCATTATTTGCTTCCTAAAGAATTTGTTGTGTATACAGACAACCAAGCAGTCAGTTTCTTGAATTCTCAGGATAAACTCAACCATAGACATGTGAAATGGGTAGAGTACCTACAAGCATATACATTTACTCTTAAGCACAAGAAAGGCCAATGTAACAAAGTAGCTGATGCTTTAAGTAGGAGATTGCTGACTATTTAGGAGATCCAAGTAAAGAGTATTGGGATTGATTGCTTTCAAGATTTATATCCTAATGATGATGATTTTGCTGCTGCTTATAAAGTTTGTCTTGCTTTTGAGAATCATTTCCATAGTGAGTATGCTGACTATACATTGCAGAATGGTTTGTTATTTAGGGGAGGACAACTATGTGTTCCTAAAGGTTCCATGAGAGAAAATCTCATTCAAGAGAAACATAATGGGTGTTTGAGTGGCCATTTTGGTCTCAATAAGACCTTAGAGTTGGTTCAACGCTTTTATTACTGGCCTAAGATGCAGAGAGATGTCTGGAGGTATGTTGAACAATGCATGGTATGTCAGAAGGCCAAAGGTCATAGCACTAATGCTGGTTTATATCAGCCACTTCCCATTCCTTCTAGGCCATGGGAGTGCATCAGTATGGATTTTGTTGTAGGTTTACCAAAGACAAAAGCAGGGCATGACAGTATCTTTGTGGTTGTTGACAGATTTAGTAAAATGGCTCACTTTATACCTTGCAAAACTACTAATGATGCTAGTCATATTGCTTTCCTTTTCTTTAAAGAAGTTGTCTGAATACATGGTTTGCCATCTAGCATTGTATCAGATAGAGATGTTAAGTTTTTGGGTCATTTTTGGAAGACTTTGTGGAAGAAATTGGGTACTAACTTATCTTTTGTCTTAGCTTACCATCCACAGACAGATGGCCAAACAGAAGTGGTGAATAGAACATTGGGTAATCTACTCAGATGTCTCACCAAGGAGTATGGACAAAGCTGGGATCAACTCATCCCATAGGCAGAGTTTGCCTACAATGATAGTGTAAACAGATCCACTGGTAAGAGTCCATTTCAGGTTGTTTATGGTATGCATCCAAGAGGTGTTTTTGAGTTACATGATGTGACTAAATTGCAACATGTTAGTGGGACAGTAGACGACATGGCACAATCTCTAAAAGAGATACATGAAGAGGTTAAGCAATCTTTGCAGGACACCACAGCAAGAGTCAAGGCAAGGGTGGATGCTTCAAAGAGGGATGTCCAATTCTCCATTGGAGATTTTGTGATGGTACATTGCAACAAGTCTAGATTGCAAAAGGGAGTTCCTACCAAGTTACAGATGAGAGAAATTGGACCTTGTAGGATTTTGGCTAAGTATGGACCAAATGCTTATAAAATTGATTTACCTGCTGATGTTTCCTTGTCTCCTATCTTTAATGTTGCAGATTTGGTACCTTTCAAGGGGCAGCCTCTAGCAGAGACTCAGAGAGCTTCAAACATTTCAAATTCCCTTTCTGATCTATCTATCCCCTCTTCTTCTTCTCCCATTCCTGAACAGGTACTTGATTCCAGAATCATCAAAAAGACTGGAAAGCATGACTACCTTGAGCATTTGATCAAGTCGAAAGATCAACCAGCTTCTGAAGCCACCTGGATACCTGAAAGTGACTTCAGCAAGGCTTCTATTCATCTCTCTATTCTGCCCAAAGGAGTGTAATGTCCCCTTCTCATTGATTCTCTTTCAGTGGTCCATTAGCCTATTCTTGAGACTTGTAGGCTAGGTGGAATGAGGAATGAGGGTCTAGCATTGATGAAACGAGGACTTACTATTCTTAGTAAGTTAGGGAATGACCATTCTAGTGTTATTGTCCTACTGAGTTCTCCTTGTTTTGCCTCTGGTCGCGATGATCATGCTTTTCTGAGCATTAATTCTTGACTTACTATTTTTAGTAAGTGACTGTGTGGGACAATTCTATTTTTGGCAGTAGACAGGGTTCTGATTCTGTAGCAGTTCTGTGGTCATCCGGGCTCAGTTTCATCCTGGTTGTGATAATAATCAGTACGGGAGTCATTTGCGACATAATTAAATATTATTTCCTTATCATAAGGTTAATATTTAATTAATCTGTTTATTGGCTACTGGTTTATTAAATTTGGGATTAATGCCTATTTTATCCTAAGTTCGGCGAAATGCAGGTGTGCTATGGGATGAGAAATATTTTAGAAGAATATTATTTCACTTTTGCATCGGCATTATTTGCGTAAGTGTTTAACGTGGGTCCTCCCCCTTCTTGGGCATGAGTTTTGACTTAGAAGAATGTGGCGCTACACTTGGGTCCACATGTAGTGGAATGAAATTCAAATGCAAGGCGTGGAATTTGGAGGAATGTCATTTGAATTTGAGGAGTGAAGTTATAAATATGAGGCTTGGGCTCCCATTTGGATATCTTTGACAATTGCATCGTTATGCTGCCGGTTTGGCTACTGAAAATCTGAGCTTCAAAGTTGGCTTCCTAGCCGAGTCTCAGTTTCGTACTTGCAATATAGTACCTAGCTGTTCCCTTGTGTTTCCATTGCAGAGTGGTTAATGAGTTGCAGAATTATGGAGTGATTGAGGATGGACTTGACTGTTTTTGGTTGCTGGTCGCGGGACTGCTAAAAGTGAAATTTGCTCATACCTCTCAACCAGGCGACTCCATCCATCTGGGTACCGACTCATCTTCCTTCCATGCCATGGTGATACATTGTTTGAGTTTCTAGCTATTTTGTTTGAACAATGATTTTATTAGACAAAATCAAAATTCCTAGTCTAGGCGTGGGTTTTCTGTGTTGCATTGGGATGCATGCAAAATAAAAATGGGCTTGTTTGGGTTGGGGCTTTAATTGGTTGTCATTGCATTGGATGTACGGTGGGATTGGGATTGGTTTGAATCAATTCGGGTAAAAATTGAGTGAGTTATGAGTGTTTTGATGTTTCCATGGGCTGCTGAAACTGTACTTTCAGCGTGCAGATCAGTGTAATAGAAAATTATAGTATTGTTGTTGAAATTTGCAGTTAATCTTCTCATCTCATCTCTATATTGTAAGGTTGTTTCAGTAGTAATGATCATCCCATTCTATATGCTTTCATTTGTAATCCCCACTGCATAAGTGGAAGAGGCTGGCTTGCCGCCTTCTAAGTTTTGTAATTCAATTTTTGTAATCAGTCCTCCCGCTGAACAAGTGGTCGAGTGATAAGTTCAATGTTATGGTCCTCCCATTGAAATATGTGGTAGAGTGATTGTTTAATGTAATGTCCTCCCGCTGAAATACGCGGTAGAGTGATTGTTTAATGTAATGTCCTCCCACTGAAATACGCGGTAGAGTGATTGAACTTCAATTTCTTGTAATTTTCCTTGGTCTGTTTACCGCCAAGAGTTTAGTTTCTATCCTGCTGGATAAGTAGAAGGGGCTAGCTTGCCGCCCATGCATTGTAATTTTCAGTTTGATTATTGTTGCTGACGATCCCCAGAGCACTGTATTCTCTCACCCTCCCAGTCTGGGCTCTTGGTGAACTAAAGGTGGAAGGGTTCCCTTTCAGTTGTTTGGTTTATTCCTCTAACCTTAACGGGTTATTTGTTGTGGATGAATTGTTATTGGCCTAAAAAAAAATTAAAAAAATTAGTGGGATATTACAAGGAGTCACCTGACTTCTTTGTCACCGAGGGAGTATGGTGCAGGAGCACCTAGCTTCATTCTCAGCTTCATTTTCATTTCAGGTTTGATTTTTTTAAGTTTTAAGTTGGAAAGTTGTTTAGGATGTTTTTGAAGTTGTTCTAGATTGTTTAGATGATTTTTGAACCCATTGTGTGGTTTTGGTTTCTTGTTTTCATCTTTTTGCTCAAAGTTGCCAGTTTGGTGTTGCCTGGCAAAATGATGGAAAAATGAGTTTTTTTGGTGGTTTTTGTTTTGAAAAGGTTTTAGACATGTTTTATGATTGGGTTTTAGGTGTGAGAAGTGTTTTTAGGTCATGGTTAGTCTTGGAGGTCAATCTTGCATTTTCTAGGCACCAAAAGTTGTCATTTAGGCATCAAAATGTCAAATTTAAGTGCGCTTGGACATGTACCTGTCTGTACAGGAGGTTAACCAACTTGGAGAGGTATTTAATCTCCTGTTTTAACTATTGTAAGGGTTGATCATTCGAAGTTAAGAAGCATTTCTCAAACTTGCACTAGTTTTACTTGGTTTTTCTCTAGTTTTTGGCTCCATGTGAACAGAAGTCCGTACACCATATGTACTTGGCCATACTGTTCTTGCATTTTCAGATTCTAATATATTTTCTTAAACTTTTCCCTTTGGTGGCATCTGGTTTTATCAAGTTTTGACTTTGTAGCAAAATTAGTTTGATTTGACTTTTCACTGCCTTGTCTAGGAATTGGCAAGGATGCTTGACCAACTTGGCTTCTTGGAGTCCTAAAATGTTCATGGCTTCCCAAGAACTAGTTGGTCAACTTGTAAACTATCTAAATACATGTTTTGTCTTCAAGAATGCAGGTGTAAGGAGTTTTTGTGGCCATTAAGCCCTAGGCAAGTGTGCCATTTGGCTACGGTCTTGAAGAAATTTAATGATTTGCTCTTCTATAGCAAGTGCATTTAATACTTGAACAGACCTGCCTTGATGATTAAGTTGTATGCGAAAGAAAATAGGATTTCTAAGCCATGAGGAGAATGTTTTCAAGTTTAGTTTGTGAAAATAATGTAAAAGACAGTGAGTCACTGTTTTAGAGTCAATTTTCTTTCATTAGCCTACTCTCCATCATGCATTGGAGCTTGTAAGGTTGTTGTACCTCCTTCTAATTTCTTTTAAAGAAGAACAAGGAGTGATTTTGATGTCATCTATGGGTTTGAAGTTGCCAAGATCAATCAATGATCTTTGAGGCAAGATTTGGAATGCCAATTTGCTGTCACAGTCAACTACGACTGAGTTTTACATTTTCTTTGAAGTTATATATGTAATCTTCTCCTTCAACATGACAGGTATGAAGGACAATAAGCCATTGAAGACTGAGCCTTGTTAAGGGGAACAAAAAAAACATTTTGTTAAGAGTTTTAACAGTGAAAGTGCAGGTCACAGTGAACAACAAAAAAAAAAAAACAGTGAAAGACAAAAGGGCAGCAACAGTTAGCTTTGACAGTGAAATAATCCATTTTTGTAATTGCCTAATGCTTGTATGTAGGGATAACATGATTCTCCTTGTTTCTAAATGGTAGACATGCTTACATGTTGAATGTAATTGGTTTTGTTTGCAAGTGATGTGTTTGAAAGAGGCAATATTAGAAAAGTTGTAGAATGTTGCATTTTCCTCATAAGCAACTTTTGTAAAAAACTTGTTCTTCAAACTTTGAAGTGTAAATCTTCTTAGTTGTAGCCCAATTAGTCAGTAGTATGATGGCACTAAGGTTTCTTGTCCCTTATTGGAGGTTTTTAGTTTGAATCTTGGTTTTCACCTCCAAAACCCTTGAAAACCCTCCTTTGTCACCCATTTTTGGGACAGTCATGGAGAAGGCCTGAGAGACCCTAATACTTTGCAAATATTCAAGTATTCCCAAAAGGGTATCCAAATATGTAAAGCTTTCAGTTTGGAAGTCCATCGCTTGAGCAGGGTGAGCACAAAACCCCTAATGGAGGGCTAATTCCTTGTAGCCCATTTTAGGCCTCAAAATTAAGTTTTTGTTAAATCGGGTACAAACATGAAGGTTGTAAGGCATGAAGTTCAACAATAACAGCTGAAACAAGTTGTCATTTTATGAATTTAACCTCTTTGGTTGGGAAGACTCCAAAGTTTAGGTTGCAGCACTTGTGAAGGCTTCTACACTCCAAAACGTAGAAGACCCAAAAACACCCAAGGAAACAAAACTTGTCTCAAACTCATAAATCACTAAGAGGAGTCTTTGTGTAGTTAGAGATCAGGTCAGGAACAGAGGATTGAATGCCAGTTGGGTGAGTAAGGAGTTGGACTACCTAACCAGAGAGATTATGGAGTTGAAGCCCTTGAGTAGCCAAGGAGTGCTTGACATAGGGAGGTGGAGCAAGGTGAGTTGTTAGACTGCCTTTGAGCTATTTGCACTCTGACCTTGGTGTTTACACCTTGAAAACAACAAGGAACTATTACCTAGCAAACATATTAGCCACTGAACAACCACCCAGCACTAGCCTCCCTATCATAGTGGTATCAGAGCATAGTTACAGTTGGGAAGAAGTAGCAATTTGGCAACCACGGTGACAAATGTAGAATTAGAAAAGAAAGTGGAATACCAGGAAGAAGAAAATAGGTTACTTAGAGTGAAATTGGACCTCTTAGAACAGAAGTTGGGTGAAGTAGAAGTGAAGGCAGATGAAGCCAACAATAAGATAGAGGCAACAAAAGGTAAGGGTAAGCTATTAGCTATAGAGGATGAGACCCCTATACCAGACCCTGTGATAGAGAATGAACCCTTTTTGAAAGCCTTGAAGGCTATGAGTGGGAGAACACTAGAAGGAGTCCCACTATTTAGTGGTAAAATGGACCCAGAAGTGGTCATGGAGTGGATTGAGGGGCTTGAGAACCATTTTGAGTGTGATGGTGTGACAGAGGCCCAGAAAGTGAAAGTGGCTAAGTCCAGGTTGAGAGGAGCTGCCTTAACATGGTGGAAATTCATTCAGGATGAATGTGAGAAAGAGGGCAAAAGGCCCATAGCAACTTGGAAGGGAATGTTGTCCAAGATCAGAGAGGCTTGCATTCCAGAGGACTATGAAATACAGCTCCATAGGAGAAGGTAAAACCTTAGGCAAAAAGAATTAGATGTCAGCACCTACACCGAGGAGTTTCAAAAGCTATGCCTTAGGTCAAAGATCCAAGAGGATGAGAATGTCAAGGTTGCTAGGTATCTCAATGGTTTGAGATGGAACATATAGGAAGAGTTAAGTTTGCTGTGCCCTACAACAGTCCAGAAGTGCTATCAACTTGCACTCAAGGTAGAGGAAAGGAGTAGGAAGAAGCAAGAGCAGCATAACAGAGCTAGAGGAAGAGGCAGAGATGGTCGAGGCCATCGAGGCAGTTTTGGGGGAAGACACATAGACCAAAGGTCCCAAGGGGAATCTAAGCTTATAGAGCAAAGCGGAGATTCTCAGAGAAAACCTAACTATAGGGGAAGGGGATCAAGCAACCCAGGAAGGGGTAGGTCTAGTGGCCCAGGTAGAGGGTCTTATTTCTCCATAATGAAATGCTACAACTGTTAGAAATTGGGTCATCCTGCTTATAGGTGTCCCGAAAAGCCTAGTTCTTCCCATGGAGGTGAAAAAAAAGTGAACTATGTTCAGGAGGAAGGGAGTAGTACAAGAACTCCAGCAATGCACCTAGCACCCTAAGATGGTGAAAGTCTAATGATGAGGAGAGTATTGATGCAAGAACCTCATAAGAGTGAAGTGTCTCAGAGAAGAGCATTGTTCAAGATAAAGTGCAAAATCTTGGGCAAGGTATGTAAGGTGGTTATAGATTTAGGCTCCACAGATAATATTATCTCAGAGGAGGCAGTTAGCAAATTGAACCTACCTAGAATGAAGCACAGTGAACCCTACAAGGTAACCTAGTTAAACAAGGGGCAACATGTCCTAGTGAATGAACAAGCATGGGTAGACTTCAATATAGGTGAATACAAGGATGGGATACTATGTGACATCCTTCCCATGGATGCTTGCCATCTACTATTGGGTAGACCTTGGCAATTTGATAGAAGGGCACACCATGATGGTGAAAAAAACACATATTCCTTTCAAAAGAATGGCATTGTCTACAAAATTCAGTCCCTTAGTGAAGAGACAAAGAACAACAAACCATAGGCACCTAAAGTGCTATTAGTCAATGAAAAAGAGTTCATCCAAACCATGAAAGAGGGAGATGGCATTGGTTATGCACTTGTAGTGAAAAATAAGGAGGATAAGAAAGAAAAACAAGTTGAGATACGCTAAAGAGGGCATTTGTGGTGGAGGACGGAGTATATGCTTACAACCGGATGCCTTTGGGTCTCTGCAATGCTCCGGCAACGTTCCAACGAATAATTCTCCACATTTTTGATAAGATGTCCGTGGGTAACTTCAAGGCATTCCTAGATGATTGGTCCATCTACAGTGGGGAGGAGACGCATCTGAAGGCACTCGGAGAATGTGTGGACAGGTGCTGGAGGGCACGACTCGCATTGAACCCTAAGAAATGCAGATTCATGGTACCTTAGGGTAGACTACTCGGACACATAGTGTGTAAAGTGGGACTTAAAACAGACCTGGATAAAGTTCGGGTGATTGTGGAGATGGAACCCCCATAGGATGTCTCAGGGGTAAAATCTTTTTTGGGACACATCGGATATTACTCAAGGTTTATAAAAAATTTCTCCCAGATATCTTACCCCCCGGATAACCTCACAAGAAAAGGGGAACCGTATGTATGGGGAACAGCGCAGTCGGAATCCTTCGAGGAATTGAAATCATGACTGTTGGCGGCACCAATATTGGCCTACCCAAACTGGGACAGAGAATTTCATGTGCACGTCGACGCCTCCAACTATGCAATAGGTGCAACACTAGCACAAGTTGGGGATCATGGGTTGGATCACCCGGTCTACTTCGCTAGTAGACTACTCTCGAAAGCTGAGAAGAATTACAGTACAACTGAACGGGAAGCACTTGGCATGGTTTACGCAGTACAGAAGTTCCGGCATTATTTGTTGGTGACACCCTTCACCTTTTATGTAGCCCACCAAGCTTTGATGTACTTGGTGAATAAACCTAGTACTCAAGGACGGGTGAGTCGGTGGCTGTTATTATTGCAAGAATTCACATTCAACATTATAGTACGGCCAAGGAAGAGCCATGTGATCGCTGACCAACTGTCACGAATCAAGTCGGGAGAACGAGCGGAGGGGGTGAATGATGATTTCCCCGATGCGCACTTATTCCGGATTGCGGTTTTACCATCCTGGTACACTCGTATTGGCGAGTACCTATCGACGTCCCAGTTCCCTCGGGACATGCCACCAGGGGAACGATGCAAATTGGTTCTGAGGAGCCAAATGTTCCAACTGATCAATGGACTCCTTTACAAAATGGGGACAGATCAAGTACTCCGCCGATGCGTGATGGAGGAAGAGATACTGGGGATTTTGAAGGAAGCACACGAAGGACCCGCAGGAGGTCATATGGGGCCGGACACGACGGCCAGGAAAGTACTGTTAGCCGGACTATGGTGGCCGACGCTACACAGCGACACCAGAGAATGGGTCGGAAGCTGTGATACATGCGAGAGGGCCGGAAAACCACTAAAACGAGACTTCATGCCATTAAACCCTTCAGTGGCACAGGAGTTATTCAAACGTTGGGGGCTTGATTTTGTGGCGCCTTTAAAAGTCAGCAGACCGCGGCGATGTACATACATCGTGGTAGCTACGGAATACTTGACAAAATGGGTCGAAGCACGGGCCCTACCTGATAACACCGCTGTGAGTACAACCAGATTTATTTATGAACAAATTATCACGAGATATGGAATTCCGCTTCAGATAACCAGTGACAGAAGAGGCCATTTTGTGAACCATGTGGTGAGACTCCTTATGATAGAATTCAAAATTTTTCACTCCTTGTCCAGTCCATACTATCCGAGGGCCAATGATCAAGCGGAGGTGACCAACAAGATTCTGGTTTCCGTCATCTATAAGTCGTGTGGCGTAGAAAACGAAGATTGGGAGGAGCGACTACCGTCGGTGTTATGGGCATACCGCACCACCTACAAAGTAACGACGGGCTAGACACCATTTCAATTAATGTACGGACAGGAAGCGGTAGTACCGATGGAGTTCATGGTGCCAAGTCTCCGAATTGCTGTTGAGAATAAACTTGGTGATATGGAGAGCCTGAGGGAGCGCCTGTATGCCCTAAACAAACTCGATGAACGAAGGCTGATGGCACAATGGGTGACAAACGTGGCCCAGCATCGAAGGAAACATTGGCACGACCAACACATTCGGCGGGCGAGGTTCACCCTGGGGTAGTTAGTCTTGAAATATAATGGACGAAACGAAATTAAACCGGGGAAATTCAAAGTCTGATGGTTAGGGCCCTTCCGGATACGTGAGGTAAACACCCACAAGAAGTGCAACAACTTCTTGATAACTTTAAGGGCATCATCAGTGATGGACAACCAGCAACATTACCTCCTTCTAGAGCCATTAGTCATCAAATTGACTTCATACCAAGAGATTCTTTGCGAAACAAAGCAACATACAAGATGACTCCTGAACAGAACAAAGAGGTAGCTAGACAGATTCAAGAGTTATTGGATCAAGGATTAATAAGAAAGAGTATAACTCCTTGTGTAGTACCCATTATGTTAGCACCTAAGAAAGGGGCACATGGAGACTATGCACAGACTCCAGAGCTATCAACAATATCACAATAAGATATAGATTCCCTATTCCCAGGATAGAAGATTTGATGGATTGTTTAGGGGTTGCGAGGTTTTTCTCCAAAATAGACTTAAAGAGTGGTTACCATCAGATAAGAATCAAAGAGGGGGATGAGTGGAAAACTGCTTTCAAAATAAACGAGGGTCTTTATGAATGGTTGGTTATGCCTTTTGGACTCTCTAATGCTCCCAGTACCTTTATGAGGTTAATGAATGAAGTATTGCAGGATTTTCTCAGTAAGTTTGTCGTAGTCTACTTAGATGATATTCTCATTTTTAGTAAGACTAAAGAGGAGCATTTGAAACACTTAGCTATTGTTTTGCAAAGATTATCTGATCAGCAGTTAACCATAAATCTTGAAAAATGTGATTTTATGCAGCAAGAGCTAGTCTATCTTGGTTTTGTTGTGTCCAGTGGAGATCTTAAGATGGATCAATCTAAAGTTGCAGCCATAACAAGTTGGCCAACCCCACAATCAGCGAGTGAAGTTAGGAGTTTTCATGGTCTAGCCCAGTTTTATAGGAAGTTTATCAGAGGTTTCAGTGAGATTTGTGCACCCATGTTAGATACAATAAAAGGTGGTCATAAAGTCAAGTTTCAATGGACAGAAGCAGCCAACAAGGGGTTTGAGTTACTCAAAACTAGAGTTGCTACACAACCAGTGTTAATCCTTCCTAGTTTTGATAAACTCTTTACCATAGAAAGTGATGCTAGTCATCTTGTAGTAGGTGCAGTCTTGAGTCAAGATAATAGACCAGTTGCTTTCTTTAGTGAAAAACTAAATGATGCAAAGAAAAAGTATTCATCTTATGATTTAGAATTATATGCATTGGTGCAGGCACTCAGGAAGTGGAGGCATTATTTGCTTCCTAAAGAATTTGTTGTGTATACAGACAACCAAGCAGTCAGTTTCTTGAATTCTCAGGATAAACTCAACCATAGACATGTGAAATGGGTAGAGTACCTACAAGCATATACATTTACTCTTAAGCACAAGAAAGGCCAATGTAACAAAGTAGCTGATGCTTTAAGTAGGAGATTGCTGACTATTTAGGAGATCCAAGTAAAGAGTATTGGGATTGATTGCTTTCAAGACTTATATCCTAATGATGATGATTTTGCTGCTGCTTATAAAGTTTGTCTTGCTTTTGAGAATCATTTCCATAGTGAGTATGTTGACTATACATTGCAGAATGGTTTGTTATTTAGGGGAGGACAACTATGTGTTCCTAAAGGTTCCATGAGAGAAAATCTCATTCAAGAGAAACATAATGGGTGTTTGAGTGGCCATTTTGGTCTCAATAAGACCTTAGAGTTGGTTCAACGCTTTTATTACTGGGCTAAGATGCAGAGAGATGTCTGGAGGTATGTTGAACAATGCATGGTATGTCAGAAGGCCAAAGGTCATAGCACTAATGCTGGTTTATATCAGCCACTTCCCATTCCTTCTAGGCCATGGGAGTGCATCAGTATGGATTTTGTTGTAGGTTTACCAAAGACAAAAGCAGGGCATGACAGTGTCTTTGTGGTTGTTGACAGATTTAGTAAAATGGCTCACTTTATACCTTGCAAAACTACTAATGATGCTAGTCATATTGCTTTCCTTTTCTTTAAAGAAGTTGTCTGAATACATGGTTTGCCATCTAGCATTGTATCAGATAGAGATGTTAAGTTTTTGGGTCATTTTTGGAAGACTTTGTGGAAGAAATTGGGTACTAACTTATCTTTTGTCTTAGCTCACCATCCACAGATAGATGGCCAAACAGAAGTGGTGAATAGAACATTGGGTAATCTACTCAGATGTCTCACCAAGGAGTATGGACAAAGCTGGGATCAGCTCATCCCACAGGCAGAGTTTTCCTATAATGATAGTGTAAACAGATCCACTGGTGAGAGTCCATTTCAAGTTGTTTATGGTATGCATCCAAGAGGTGTTTTTGAGTTACATGATGTGACTAAATTGCAACATGTTAGTGGGACAGTAGACGACATGGCACAATCTCTAAAAGAGATACATGAACAGGTTAAGCAATCTTTGCAGGATACCACAACAAGAGTCAAGGCAAGGGTGGATGCTTCAAAGAGGGATATCCAATTCTCCGTTGGAGATTTTGTGATGGTACATCGCAACAAGTCTAGATTGCAAAAGGGAGTTCCTACCAAGTTACAGATGAGACAAATTGGACCTTGCAGGATTTTGGCTAAGTATGGTCCAAATGCTTATAAAATTGATTTACCTGCTGATGTTTCCTTGTCTCCTATCTTTAATGTTGCAGATTTGGTACCTTTCAAGGGGCAGCCTCTAGCAGAGACTCAGAGAGCTTCAAACATTTCAAATTCCCTTTCTGATCTATCTATCCCCTCTTCTTCTTCTCCCATTCCTGAACAGGTACTTGATTCCAGAATCATCAAAAAGACTAGAAAGCATGACTACCTTGAGCATTTGATCAAGTGGAAAGATCAACCAGCTTCTGAAGCCACCTGGATACCTGAAAGTGACTTTAGCAAGGCTGCTATTCCTCTCTCTATTCTGCCCAAAGGAGTGTAATGTCCCCTTCTCATTGATTCTCTTTCAGTGGTCCATTAGCCTATTCTTGAGACCCGTAGGCTAGGTGGAATGAGGAATGAGGGTCTAGCATTGATGAAACGAGGACTTACTTTTTTTAGTAAGTCAGGGAATGACCATTCTAGTGTTATTGTTGTACTGAGTTCTCCTTGTTTTGCCTCTGGTCGCGATGATCATTCTTTTCTGAGCATTAATTCTTGACTTACTTTTTTTTAGTAAGTGACTGTGTGGCACAATTCTATTTTTGGCAGTAGACAGGGTTCTGATTCTGTAGCAGTTCTGTGGTCATCCGGGCTCAGTTTCATCCTAGTTGTGATAATAATCAGTACGGGAGTCATTTGCGACATAATTAAATATTATTTCCTTATCCTAAGGTTAATATTTAATTAATCTGTTTATTGGCTACTGGTTTATTAAATTTGGGATTAATGCCTATTTTATCCTAAGTTTGGCGAAATTCAGGTGTGGTATGGGATGAGAAATATTTTAGAAGAATATTATTTCACTTTTGCATCGGCATTATTTGCCTAAGTGTTTAACGTGGGTCCTCCCCCTTCTTGGGTGTGAGTTTTGACTTAGAAGAATGTGGCGCTACACTTGGGTCCACATGTAGTGGAATGAAATTCAAATCCAAGGCGTGGAATTTGGAGGAATGTCATTTGAATTTGAGGAGTGAAGTTATAAATATGAGGCTTGGGCTCCCATTTGGATATCTTTGAAAATTGCATCGTTATGCTGCCGGTTTGGCTACTGAAAATCTGAGCTTCAAAGTTGGCTTCCTAGATGAGTCTCAGTTTCGTACTTGCAATATAGTACCTAGCTGTTCCCTTGTGTTTCCATTGCAGAGTGGTTAATGAGTTGCAGAATTATGGAGTGATTGAGGATGGACTTGACTGTTTTTGGTTGCTGGTCGCGGGACTGCTAAAAGTGAAATTTGCTCATACCTCTCAACCAGGCGACTCCATCCATCTGGGTACCGGCTCATCTTCCTTCCATGCCATGGTGATACATTGTGTGAGTTTCTAGCTATTTTGTTTGAACAATGATTTTATTAGACAAAATTGAAATTCCTAGTCTAGGCGTGGGTTTTCTGTGTTGCATTGGGATCCATGCAAAATAAAAATGGGCTTTTTTGGGTTGGGGCTTTGATTGGTTGTCATTGCATTGGATGTACGGTGGGATTGGGATTGGTTTGAATCAATTCGGGTAAAAATTGAGTGAGTTATGAGTGTTTTGATGTTTCCATGGGCTGCTGAAACTGTACTTTCAGCATGCAGATCAGTGTAACAGAAAATTATAGTATTGTTGTTGAAATTTGCAGTTAATCTTCTCATCTCATCTCTATATTGTAAGGTTGTTTCAGTAGTACTGATCACCCATTCTTTCTGCTTTCATTTGTAATCCCCACTGCATAAGTGGAAGAGGCTGGCTTGCTGCCTTCTAAGTTTTGTAATTCAGTTTTTTTAATCAGTCCTCCCGCTGAATAAGTGGTCGAGTGATAAGTTCAATGTTATGGTCCTCCCACTGAAATATGCGGTAGAGTGATTGTTTAATGTAATGTCCTCCCGCTGAAATACGCGGTAGAGTGATTGTTTAATGTAATGTCCTCCCACTGAAATACGCGGTAGAGTGATTGAACTTCAATTTCTTGTAATTTTCCTTGGTCGGTTTACCGCCAAGAGTTTAGTTTCTATCCTGCTGGATAAGTAGAAGGGGCTGGCTTGCCGCCCATGCATTGTAATTTTCAGTTTGATTATTGTTGCTGACGATCCCCGGAACACCGTATTCTCTCACCCTCCCTGTCTGGGCTCTCGGTGAACAAAAGGTGGAAGGGTTCCCTTTCAGTTGTTTGGTTTATTCCTCTAACCTTAACGGGTTATTTGTTGTGGATGAATTGTTATTGGCCTAAAAAAAAATAAAAAAAAATAGTGGGATATTACAAGGAGTCACATGATTTCTTTGTCACCGAGGGGGTATGGTGCAGGAGCACCTAGCTTCATTCTCAGCTTCATTTTCATCTCAGGTTTGATTTTTTTTAGTTTTAAGTTGGAAAGTTGTTTAGGATGTTTTTGAAGTTGTTCTAGGTTGTTTAGATGATTTTTGAACCCATTGTGTGGTTTTGGTTTCTTGTTTTCATCTTTTTGCTCAAAGTTGCCAGTTTGGTGTTGCTTGGCAAAATGATGGAAAAATGAGTTTTTTTGGTGGTTTTTGTTTTGAAAAGGTTTTAGACATGTTTTATGCTTGGGTTTTAGGTGTGAGAAGTGTTTTTAGGTCATGGTTAGTCTTGGAGGTCAATCTTGCATTTTCTAGGCACCAAAAGTTGTCATTTAGGCATCAAAATGTCAAATTTAAGTGCCCTTGGACATGTACCTGTCCATACAGGAGGTTAACCAACTTGGAGAGGTATTTAATCTCCTGTTTTAACTATTGTAAGGGTTGATCATTCGAAGTTAAGAAGCATTTTTCAAACTTGCACTAGTTTTACTTGGTTTTTCTCTAGTTTTTGGCTCCATGTGAACAGAAGTCTTTACACCATATGTACTTGGCCGTACTGTTCTTGCATTTTCAGATTCTAATATGTTTTCTTAAACTTTTCCCTTTGGTGGCATCTGGTTTTATCAAGTTTTGACTTTGTAGCAAAATTAGTTTGATTTGACAGTTTCACTGCCTTGTCTAGGAATTGGCAAGGATGCTTGACCAACTTGGCTTCTTGGAGTCCTAAAATGTTCATGGCTTCCCAAGAACTAGTTGGTCAACTTGTAAACTATGTAAATACATTTTTTGTCTTCAAGAATGCAGGTGTAAGGAGTTTTTGTGGCCATTAAGCCCTAGGCAAGTGTGCCATTTGGCTACGGTCTTGAAGAAATTTAATGATTTGCTCTTCTATAGCAAGTGCATTTAATACTTGAACAGACCTGCCTTGATGATTAAGTTGTATGCCAAGGAAAAGAGGATTTCTATGCCATGAGGAGAATGTTTTCAAGTTTAGTTTGTGAAAATAATGTAAAAGACAGTGAGTCACTGTTTTAGAGTCAATTTTCTTTCATTAGCCTACTCTCCATCATGCATTGGAGCTTGTAAGGTTGTTGTACCTCCTTCTAATTTATTTTAAAGAAGCACAAGGAGTGATTTTGATGTCATCTATGGGTTTGAAGTTGCCAAGATCAATCAATGATCTTTGAGGCAAGATTTGGAATGCCAATTTGCTGTCACAGTCAACTAGGACTGAGTTTTACATTTTCTTTGAAGTTATATATGTAATCTTCTCCTTCAACATGATAGGTATGAAGGAAAATAAGCCATTGAAGACTGAGCCTTGTTAAGGGGAACAAAAAAAACTTTTTGTTAAGAGTTTTAACAGTGAAAGTGCAGGTCACAGTGAACAACAAAAAAAAAAAAATAGTGAAAGACAAAAGGGCAGCAACAGTTAGCTTTGATAGTGAAATAATCCATTTTTGTAATTGCCTAATGCTTGTATGTAGGGATAACATGATTCTCCTTGTTTCTAAATGGTAGACATGCCTACATGTTGAATGTAATTGGTTTTGTTTGCAAGTGATGTGTTTGAAAGAGGCATTATTGGAAAAGTTGTAAAATGTTGCATTTTCCTCATAAGCAACTTTTGTAAAAAACTTGTTCTTCAAACTTTGAAGTGTAAATCTTCTTATTTGTGGCCCAATTAGTCAGTAGTATGATGGCACTAAGGTTTCTTGTCCCATATTGGAGTTTTTTAGTTTGAATCTTGGTTTTCACCTCCGAAACCCTTGAAAACCCTCCTTTTTCACCCATTTTTGGGACAGTCATGGAGAAGGCCTGAGAGACCCTAATACTTTGCAAATCTTCAATTATTCCCAAAAGGGTATCCAAATATGTAAAGCTTTCAGTCTGGAAGTCCATCGGTTGAGCAGGGTGAGCACAAAACCCCTAATGGAGGGCTAATTCCTTGTAGCCCATTTTAGGCCTCAAAATTAAGTTTTTGTTAAATCGGGTACAAACATGAAGGTTGTAAGGCATGAAGTTCAACAATAACAGCTGAAACAAGTTGTCATTTTATGAATTTAACGTCTTTGGTGGGGAAGACTCCAAAATTTAGGTTGCAGCACTTGTGAAGGCTTCTACACTCCAAAACATAGAAGACCCAAAAACACCCAAGGAAACAAAACTTGTCTCAAACTCATAAATCACTAAGAGGAGTCTTTGTGTAGTTAGAGAGAAGGTCAGGAACAGAGGATTGAATGCCAGTTGGGTGAGTAAGGAGTTGGATTACCTAACCAGAGAGATTATGGAGTTGAAGCCCTTGAGTAGCCAAGGAGAGCTTGACATAGGGAGGTGGAGCAAGGTGAGTTGTTAGACTCCCTTTGAGCTATTTGCACTCTGACCTTGGTGTTTACACCTTGAAAACAGCAAGGAACTATTACCTAGCAAACATATTAGCCACTTAACAACCACCCAGCACTAGCCTCCCTATCATTTGGTCTCGTTGCTGTCTTTTTGTGCCTGGTTGGGCTTCTGTTGTCTCTTTGGCTATTGTTTCTTATTCTTATCTATGCAGCCCATTTTGTTTTGGATATTAATCTCTGATTCCATTCCTCTTAGAATCATTTTGTAAAAGGTTTTGGGGTCCCTTCAAAACCTGTTTTTGCCTTAATCTAGAATAGCTCTACTTTTGATTAATTTCTTATTGACAGGACCATATAATTTGTAAGCTTTGTTTTCAGAACCATATCTAATAAAAATACATTTGATACATTTTTCATCTAACTTTGTTCTTTTTTATTTAGGAATGTGTACATAAGAAACATGACCAAATACCTTAAGATGAGCAACAGATGGTGTCAAACCAGACCAAGCTTGTTCTGGAGTCATTCCATGAACTGCTTTTGTGGGGCTCCTATTCAACAAGTAATCTATTGTAATGGTTGCATCTCCCCAAAAACACTTATCTAGGTTCTTTTCTTTAGTCGTGGTTCAATCTATTTCAACATAATTCTATTTTTTCTCTCAAAAACCCCATTTTGTTGTGGAGGGTAGGAAGTGGTAAAATCTCTTTGAATCCCATGTCCTATACAATAATTAGAAACATATTTGACCTATACTCTCCCCCATTATCCGATCCAATTAGCTTAATGAATTGACCACTTTGTTTTTTAACTAATTGTTTAAACTCAACAAATATTATCAAAAACTTGTAATTTATCAACCAAACAATAGATCCAAGTTTTATGAGAAAAATCATCAATGAAAGTGATAAAATAGTTGGATTTATTTAGTGAGGGAGTTGCCATAGGAGCACATAAATTAATGTGAATAACTTCAAGATGTTTTCATGCTCTTCTAGACAAACCAATTAGAAATGTATTTCTATGTTGTTTTCCAAAGAAACATTCTTCACAAATTTTCTAATCATTATTAAGAAATGGCAATCCTTCAACCATATGCTTCTTCTTAATCAAAAGTAAATTACCAAAAATTTTTACTATCATGCACCTCTGTAGTACTTAAGACTTGCTTGGGTGAAAAAAAATGAAGGGGAAACATATGATCACTTGTCATTTGTGCTTGGGCAACCACTACATATCTTTGTGATTTATCTCTGATTATACATTGATTCCTGTAAAAAACAACTTGATAATTTTGTTCAAGCATTTGACCAATTGATAACAAAATCTTTTTTAGAGAAGCAACTAACAAAGTATCAAAAATGTGCTTAGTTTTTCCATTCTTATTCGCTACTTCAGTGGTTCCTACTTCTTTAGTCCCATGTAAACAATGGAAGCACTGAACATGTTTTACTAGTATTTGTGCTTCTACCTCTACTTCTACTTCTACTTCTATAATTGTTATTTCTTCATTGAAAACTAGAACCTCTTCCTCGATCGTGGCCCACGTCTCTATAATTGCGACTAGACTAACCTCTAAGTTCATAGTTGGAATCATTGCCATTAGCAAATTTGTGATAACTCTTAGAAAAATTATGATTTTTACCTTAGATACAAATGCTTGTTCTAAAGGTTATTGATTGCTTTTCATTCATTCTTTTGTTGTTAATAAAATGTCACTTAACTCATGTTAATTTCCATAGATGTAAGATCTTTTAAAATTTCAATTTTGGAGACAACATTATCAAATCTTGAAGAAAAACTTCTTAATATTTTTTCAATCACATTTTGATTTCTTACATTCATCTCCTAGAATTCTCATTTGATTTATCATCCCTTCAACTTTTGTTAAAAACTCATTAATTGATTCATTTTTACTCATTTTAACATTTTCAAAAAATTTCCTTAATGTTTGCAACTTAGTTGTATGAGCACCTTGATGAGCATTTACAAGCGTATTCCATGCCTCTTTAGAATGTACAACACTACTTATTCTAGGAAAAATTGATTGACTTATTACACCTTGAATTAAAAATAAAGCTTCATAATTTTTTTGTTTATTTTACTTTAGTTCTCTTTGTTGCTAATTATCCAATGCATTTATATATGCAGGTTCTTCGTACCCCTTACTGACAACATCTCACAAATCTGTAGATCTTCTTTCTTATACTCCATTAAGAAAAGTTTGTTCCATCAAAAATAGGAATCAATAGCCCTGATAGACCAACAATATTTGCCATCACAAATAAATACAACAAAATATTAAAGAATACTTGACCACCACTTTCATTCACAAAAATAGATTCTCCAGTTAACACAAATTTGTGACAAACTCCAACCCACACTCATAATTTACCAATAATCATCTACATATGCCTCATCATTTACCGATTTAAATATGTTTGAAAAAGCAAAAAGCTTAAGAGTCTCCTGCATTAAAAAAAAAAATCCTCTTTCCTCTTGGTGTCTCTCCTAGCAATAAAATTGACCTCCTTTTGACTGAATGCAATTATCTCCCTTTGCATCTCTAATCCTACAATCTGATGACCAACTACAATCTTATCTCTCTTGATTGGTGCTCTTCTAAAACTCCTCTACAAATATTCTGATCTCCTCTTTTCTTGTGCTCTGATACCAAGTGAAGGTATGAAACTTTTACAAGAAACAAAAGTAATATTATGATGATCTCTAGATCACCAATACAGAGACAAAATACATATTGCAAAAATAAATTCCATTATCGTCATCAGAGGCAGAAAGTTCATTTATACAAGTGTTGTGTTAAAAACTGATTGAAATAACTACTACCAAACGGATATAACTGATTTATAACTAGTATATTTATATTTAAAAAAAAATATACTTAAAATAATACTGAGAGATATCACATAATTGTCTTGTATGTTTATTAATTGTCAAACAAGATATGAAACTGAATAATGCTGCACTCTTTCACTCTCAGTAAAGATGTAACAGTTTCATATACTTATAAAAAAACTGAAACATGCATGCAATTCCTCTCTGTATAATAACAACTAATAATGCAATGTTTATTATCTCTCATTAGGCTCGATTTTTGTTTTCAACTGCAACAGGGTTGAAAGCACCATCAGGTTAGTTGTTGGGGATGACATTCTCCAGAATTCTTCCTTGCAGCTTCTCTTCCTCTAGCAATTAGCCTCCTGCTATCTTTTGAACACCATGGCCCTGATTCAAGCCTATGGACTTGTTTGTTAGTTGGCGGTTGAGTATGTCAAAGACTCTCTCATTCCACGTATGACTTTTCACAATGCAATAAAGGATTACAATCTTCACTCTGGGAATGCAAACGTAGGTGGACTCTTCAAGCATTCTAATCTAATGAAGAAAATGGACTTCCTTGCGATTTATATCACCCTGAAAAGAGCCTTGTCCGAACAAGATAAAAGGTACCGCTAAAGGCTCTAAGGGCTCACAAAACATATGTGGGTGATGCATTCTTTGACAAATGCATTCATATTTGTTGGGCTTACGTTCTCCTCCTTAACCACAAAGTTCATTCACCTTGTCCTTGTCATCGTGCAGCCACAATGGAAATTGAAAATGGCGCCTCATGTGTTCAGGGTTCATTTTAGTAACAATAATCCAGTTTGGTTTTCGGGATCTCTACAGCTCAACTCATATGACATATTAGAATTTTATTCCGGGTTTCAACCTATTTTGTTCAAATATCTGTAATTATCAATGTTATTCCTACAAATTGTAAATTGTAAATCTCTGACGATATCATACTCTTACTCATGGAAATAATATACACAATTGTAACTGATTTGTTCTCCAATACAAATATAAGCTCATACTTTTTCTTTTTTTTAAAGTTTAATTATATCAAATGAAATGTAAATAATCAAACCAACAGAAAAAATATTTATATACCAAATTTATAAAAATGATACAAAGAATTGTAAGAAAATCTATCTAACAGATGTTTCAAAAACTATATTTTAATCTTCTTCTAAAACCACACAAAGTGCTCCATAAAAGATGAAGAGAGGACATTCAAAAGGTAAGTGAGGCAGCCTAGCAGATTATATTAAAAGATGAAAACAAAGCCAAAAAACAAAATAAACTACACAAAGACTAGGCCGGGACTGTCATGATATCCCACATACAAAGAAATCCTAATATAGCCCATATTTACATATTTACTTCTTTTTGGTTTGCCAGGCCCGACTCTCCCTCCCCTGCTGAACAAGGGCTGCTCTGTCAAAATCCTATCGCCATCTATAGTAGACAAACACTAGACAGGGCTGTCTATTAAGCAATATACTAAGAAAGATCTACAGTCTGATTGAACAAAGTTTTTCTTCTTTTTTTTTTCCCAAGCCCAACAGCTAGCTCTGATGAATCTCATCCCGTTGCTGAACAAGGCTGCTCTGTAAATCCTGCAGCTCTTTAATCCTATCCCCATCTATAGTAGAGTCCACATGATTAAGAAACAATTTTAAAAACAATATATCAACCAAATAAAACATTTAAGATTGCATAGCAAAATTTCTAACAAATATATAGATAAATACCATATTCTCAGTTAATAAAAATACAATAAAACATCGCCAATACAAGGCCACTCCAACCTGTAATTACAAGGCCAGTCTCCTTTGCACTCACTCTTTCATCATGATAAGCTTGAAAATGAGGTTAGAATATAAGGAAGGCCCCTCCATTCCAGTTTGTATGGAGTCCTCCACTGGTGTGAGCTCCAACTCGGCCATTATCATAGGCAGAGCTCAGCTCACACCAGTTAGGAGGAGCCCATACTTGGATGGCATTTTTTGTCCAATAAAACTTGCATACCACATCAAATATATATAGGATCTCAAGTGAAAATAAATTGAATGGGGAGGAATATATTTTTATAGGATCTCAAGTGAAAATAAATTGAATGGGGAGGAATATATTTTTGGCGTTTCCTCCCCCCAAATGCTGTAAAGTTAGATATTCCAAATGCTTTTTGTTTGATTACTTTCTGTGCTGGACTAAAAAGCCATTGAAAAAATAACTTTATTTGTTGGTGGTGCTTGCAATAATAGATTCGCTAAATGGTTTAAAAGATAAAGTGGAGGCTTTTACAAATTCAGGCCATAGCTTTATCATTCATATGTCTAATCCTTCCTTTTTGTAAGATTCTCAAGTTCTGTCTTATACAAAAATAATTATGCTAGTTTATGTTAGTATTTGTTTGATGCATGTCAGATGGGTGGCTCTGTCTAATGATTTCAAGTTTAATTTCGTGCTGAATGAGAACATTCTAGATATGAAGAAAGCAAGATATGTTAGCAATTTTATAAGGTCACTGTTTTAAGATGGTATATATTAGATGTTTTCTTTTTTTTTTAATAAAAGTGGCAAGCTACTGAACATTTTATTAATACAAAGTTGAAGAGTATAGAAATATATTATATATTTGTTAATGTGATTATTGATTTTATATTATTAAATTATAAATTATAAGTTAAAGTTAGAATTAAATTATATAATGATATTTATTAGTTCTAGTTTAGAACTAATATTTACTTTTTTAACTAATTGTACATAGATTTTTTTTCATATTGAAAAAATATTTATTCTCTATAAAGATTAGATGCGAAAATTTTAAGAAAAAATATTTCAAAAAATATTTTTCTTTTATTTAATCAATCTAAATGGACTACTAATGCACAACCATTACTAAAATGGTGGTAATGGTAGCTGAAATAAAGGCATTGGCGGACTGAAGTTGCTAGATTATAACAAACTAGTATTCCACTGCTAGATAAAAATTGATTATTACATGTCAAGGTGTTATTTCAACCGAAGTGAGCAAGAAAGAGTCAGTTCTAAAATCTCTCCTCTTGAAGTCGGAAAACTGATACCTGTGTTGGAATTTATTGTTGCCCTGAGCCTGCAGGTTTGCCCCCACGTAAGTCTTCACCTACATGTCAGGAGAAGAAGTGGTGCAGCTCCAAAGTGAGTGCAAAGAATTTAGTCAACATCAGGAGCAAAGATAGCTCCTAACTATGTGGTCTGTCAGTTAAGTAGTGATTGCACCTAACTGTAAGAAGCTCCAAGTGAGCATTGATTTGTAATGAGCTATGTGAAGCTCCAACAATGTGTAGTTGAATGCAACTCCTGATCGCTGCCCAATAGTTTGTAATCAGTAGATTTTATGTTCTAGTTTGTTTTGTATTTTCTCATTTCCATTTATTTAATAGAAAGAAAATAATATTTGCATGTCTCCTTGTATGTTTTGAGTTTATTTTCTGTAGGTTTGTTCCCAAATGTTTGGTGATTGAGACAACAATCTCTTACTTTTTTTTGTAAAATCTAAATCGACCCCTGTATTCTTATAGCTAGCTGATTAACAAAATATAATAACAAAGAGCAAGAAACAATAATGACAATAAATATAGTAGAGATTAAAAAAAAAAACTCAGAATTTAAAAGAGTGCTCTTATTTTCAGATTCACTGTTTTTTAAAACAGCAGAATAGTTTATTATTGCAGCTTATGAAAATTACAACTAGGCTGTGTATATAAAGAATTTCCAGCCTTAAAAAAAACTTAATCAAGAAACTCTCCACAAACTCTAACTCTAATTTTAGACCGCAGTTCATAAGATATATGCAAATCTTGTTTTACTTGCATTGTTCGATGATTAGAATGCATGCTAGTTTTCTAAACAAAAGCAAACTTCAAAACTAAAAATAGTGAACTATTTTATAATTCGATGGTCCTTAAAAAAGAACTAAAGATAGCTTGTTTATGCGGTGGTGTGAGATGGTAAATTGCGGTGCATGAAGATTCATTATGGTGGATGCTAAAATAAGTTTGTATTGCATGGAGCTGCATGCTTGAGCAACATCATTTCTCCACACACTCCCCCTTGATGCTGAGAGGGCTCACAATCTTATCTCATAGTGCTGAAAACTGAGCTTTTGCAACTGCCTTAGTGAATATATCCGCTAGCTGATCCTGGGTGTTGATGTACTTCAATTCAACTTCTTTCTTTTGCACCAAATCTTGTATGAAGTGATATTTCATATCAAAATGTTTTATTCTGTTGTGATGAACTGGATTCTTAGCTAACTTGATGGCACTCACATTGTCACAATAAATTACTGTAGGCTGAATTTGTTTTTCTCCAATTTCTTCCAAAACGTTTTTGAGCCAAAGAGCTTGTGTACCTGCTGAGGTAATTGCAACATACTCCGCTTCTGTAGATAAGAGGGCAGCAATGCTTTGTCTTTTTGAGCTCCAAGTAATTAATCCAGAACCAAAAGAGAAACAATTCCCATATGTAGACTTATAGTCATCCATACTACCTCCCCAATCTAAATCACTAAAGCCTACAAGATGAAATTTTTCAGAAGAGTAGTAATGAATACCACAATTTAAATTCCCTTTCACATACCTCAAAATCCTCTTGGCTGCCTTCATATGTATTTCAAACGGATTTGGCATATACCTAGAAACAAGTGAAACTGAATAGGCAATATCAGGGCTCTCGTGGGTTAGAAACATCAAGCTCCCCACAATACTTCTGTAAGTTGTCTCATCAACTAAATCAACACCATCATCTCTACATAACAAAACTCCATGAGCACTTGGAGTGGAGGCAGGGTTACAATTAGTCATATCAAATTTCTTCAACATATCCTGTGCATACTTTGTTTGACAAATGAAAAATCTCATCCTTACTTTGATAAACCTCCATTCCTAGAAAATATTTCATTAGACCAAGATCTTTCATCTCAAATTATTTCATCATAGCAGCTTTGAATTCATCTTTCATCTTAGAACTACTACCCATGTACAAAAGATCATCAACATACAAACTTATGATGAGAATATCAGTACCTTCTTGTTTGTAGTAAAGGGTAAGATCACTCTTACTTCTTTGGAAGTCATTCTCCTAAAAGTATCCATCAATCTTGGCATACAACACTCTTGGTGCTTTCTTGAGGCCATACAAAACCTTCTTCAACTTGTAGACAAGATGCTCTTTTCCATCCACTTCAAAACCTTGTGGCTGCTCCACATATACTTCTTCTTCTAAGTACCCATTCAACAAGGAACTTTTCACATCCATATGATGTATGCTCCACTTCTTTTGAGCTGCTAATGAAATCAACATTCTTATGGTCTCTTGTGTTGCTACTGGTGCAAATATATCTTCATAATCAATTCCATACTTCCATGTGAAGCCTTTAGCAACTAATCTTGCCTTGTGTCTTTCAACACTCCCATCACTATTAAACTTGGTCTTGTAGACTCATTTGGTGCCAATCTTTATCTTTTCATGCAGAAGTTCTATTAACTCCTAAGTGTCATTCCTATGAATGGAATCCGTCTCTTCTTCCATGGCTTGCACCCAAACCTTATTAGTACATGCATCTTCAAACATGATGGTTCAAAAACATCCTTGGCTAATAAAGAAAAATTCACTATCTCACCCATTGGGTTTTCTTCATGTACTTGATTTTCACTCCTCTGGTAGATATCACTCAATCTCCTTACCTTCCTTGTAGAACTTGGAGAAGAAGCTGGACTTGAACTTGGTATTGAAGAACTTGATGAAGGGCTGCTTGGTGGAGTTAAACCACTAGATACAGAAACATTAGTTGGATGCTCATGATCAATATCAACAATTATATCATCATTCAAAACAAATTTTGTCTTCTCAACATGGCCTTTTTGATGATCATAAACTCCTCGTTCATCAAAAATCACATCTCTTGAGACAATAAGCTTGTTAGTGAGGGGATTATATAATCTATAAGCCTTTATTTTCTCACTATACCCAATAAAAATACATGACTCGCTCTTTGCATCTAACTTCTTTCTATTCTGATCAGGTATGTGCACATAAGCCAAACAACCAAAAACTTTGAAATGATTAACATTAGGCCTTTTTCCATACCAAGATTCATAAGGAGTCATCTTTTCTAGTGCACTGGTGGGGCTACGGTTGAGGATGTACACCGTTGTAGCAACTACATCTTCCCAATAAGAACTGCTTAATCTCTTGGTTTGTAACATGCACCTTGCCATTTCAACCATAGTACGATTTTTCCTTTCACTTACTCCATTCTGTTGAGGTGTGTATGCAGTAGTGAGTTGCCTCTTGATGCCATTAAAATCATAATAACTTTGAAAAGCCTTTGAGTAAAATTCTCCTCCACGATCAGTCCTTAAACACTTGATCTTGCATGCTTTCTCATTTTCTACAAGAGCTTTCAACTTCTTGAATGTATCTAGGGATTCATCCTTGGCCTTCAAAAAATATACCCAACAATTTTGTGAGTAATCATCAATAAAAGTGATGAAATATGATGACTTACCCAAACTTTTAGTCTGCATAGGACCACATATATCTAAATGAACAAGATGAACTGGGTGATGGGCCCTCCATGAATTTCCCTTTGGAAACTTTTCCCTTGCATGCTTTCCTTTAGCACAACCTTCACAAACCTCTTTGTGTTCTTCAACCTTGGGCAAGCCAGAAACTAATGCATGCGAGGTTAGAAACTTCAAACTGTAAAAATTTAAATGTCCATACCTAAGATGCCATAACCAACTTGAATCCTCATAAGCCATATTTGCCAAACTATTGTTATGTTCACCAAACCTCAAGGGGAACATCCTATTTCTTGTCATAGGCACAATAGTGATCACCCTATTACCCTTATTCTTATCATAGATCTAGTACATGTCTTATTCTCAAAGACTACTTTATAATTTTTTTCACATAGCTGCCCAACACTTAACAAATTGTGCTTCAATTGTGGAGTATAATAAATATCATGAATACTTTTTATACCTTCTTTTGTTTGGACCTCCATAGCTCTTTTGGTAGCAACCTCCAACGATTTATCATCACCAAGCCGAATCTTGGATTTGAAACTTCCATCCTTTGTTGAGAACAACTTCTCATTCCCTATCATATGGTTAGAGCATCCAGAATCTAAGTACCAAACATCTTTACTAGTATTTTCACCCTTAGCATAAGATAAAAATAAGTGATTAGGAGGATTCTCACTACTTTCTTGAGCATAGTTAGCACTTTTACCTTCTTTCAATCTACAATCTCTTTCAATGTGGCCATACCTGTTACAATGGTAACATTGAACATTTCTCTTATCAAATCTGCCTCTACCTCTTCCTCTGGAACCACCTCTTCCTCTTGAGCCACCTCTACCTCTACCTCTTGAAGAATTTTGGCTTTGCCCTTTACCTTGGCCTTGATTTTTTTGGTGCTACTGCTGCTTGCATCTTCATTTTTTGTGATTTGTAATTTAGAAGAAAATTCTTTCTCTACACCTTCAAAAGAAGCTTTCAATCTTTCTACATGAGACATCAGGGATCCAACCAATTGATCAAACTGTAGTTTTGTCAAATCCTTTCTTTCTTCTATGATTGTTGCAACATGATTCCATCTGGGTGTCAAAGATCTCAACACCTTTTTTTATCAAAACTTCATTGCTTACAATTTCCTCAAGTGTAGCCATTTTATTAACCACATCTTTGACTCTGACACAATAATCACTTATACTTTCATCTTCTTGCATCTTCAAATTTTTGAATTCTCGCTTCAATGTCTGAAGCTTGACCACTTTAACTTGATCACTACCCTGGTAAGCTTCTTGTAGAGTCTTCCAGACATCTTTGGCAGTTGTTGCTCTAGATATTCTTGGAAATAAGCTCTTATCAAGAGCTATTTGAATGTGAAACAAATCTTGAACATTCTTCTTCCTTACTTCCTTTCTTGTTGTTCTTTCATTGGCTATAAGGGCATTCCAATCAGATGAGTCCTCATAATCAGGTTCAATAATCTCCCACAAATTTTTTCCAATCAAAAAGGTCAGCATCTTAATGCACCAATAATCATAATCATTCCCATCAAATTCTGGAATGGGCATATGGTTAGAATTCGACATGATTAACTTTGACGAAATTACAACAATAAAACTTTAACCCAAAACAATTTTACCTGCTCTGATCCCACTTGTAGAATCTAAATTGACCCCCCCATTCTTATAGCCAGCTGATTAACAAAATATAATAACAGAGAGCAAAAAACAATAATAACAATAAATATAGGAGAGATAAAAAAAATTTTAAAAAAAAATTCAGAATTTAAAAGAGTGCTCTTATTTTCAGATTCACTGTTTTTTAAAACAGCAGAATATTTTATTATTGCAGCTTATGAAAATTACAACTAAGCTGCGTATATAAAGAATTTCCAGCCTTAAAAAAAAACTTTTTCAAGAAACTCTCCGCAAACTCTAATTCTTATTTTAGACTGCAGTTCATAAGATATATGGAAATCTTGTTTTACTTGCATTGTTTGATGATTAGAATGCATGCTAGTTTTCTAAACAAAAACAAACTTCAAAACTAAAAATAGTAAACTATTTTATAATTCGATGGTCTTTAAAAAAGAACTAAAGATAGCCTGTTTATGAGGTGGTGTGCGGTGCTAAATTGCGGTGCATGAAGATTCATTATGGTGGATGCTAAAATAAATTTGTACTGCATGGAGCTGCATGGAGCTGCATGCTCGAGCAACATCATTTCTCTACACATTTTTTGGGTCTGCCCAGCTTGAAGATTTCGTATCCTCTTCAACCTATGTGTATTATTCTCTTTTGAAATTTTTAAAAGCTATTAAATATCTCTTACCATCTTTAAACCTTTTGAAGAATTTTCTTTCTTTTTGTTGACTCTATTTCTTAAGGTTTAATCTTCATTCATTCATCTATTCTTCATTGCAAAGGGTTTAGAACCCCAACTTTTCAATGCCTAGGCTGCAAATTTTATATTTTATTTTATTTACACTAGTCATGATAACTGATAAGATCACTGTAGATTGGGAGTAGTATTAATTGTCCTTTAAGTTAAACTTGTTTGTTATAGCCTGGGGGAGATAGTCTTGCGTTGCTTCAATCTTGCAGCATTTAATCTACCATGTTTTGCTCATATTCTTTTACTCATTTTCTTAGTTTTATGTTAGATGTAGTGTATAGTTTTACAAGCCCAGAACATCTTTGTCTTAGGCATACTAGTGATTGAGTGGATTACAGGGTGACTTTTGGCACAATCTGTACTGGTTTAGCTAGTTTGTTCTTTTTAAGAAACCCTAAATGCTAATAATATCAAGATTCAAATTATGTCTGTGTTTTTTGATCATTGAATTTGCAGAACATTCTCTATTTTTTTCTATCCACTAGATTTTTCATATTTATTATCTCAGCTTAGATCTCTAATACTAAACCATAAGATTGTGCTTAAGTTCTCTCCACTAATTCTATAGGTTACGAATGGAAAGCACTACAGTATGCACAAAGAATGATTGCAGATGTATGAGTTCAACTTTTGAAAATTAAAAGGCATGTTATGGCAGCAATTTTACGTTTTCTCATTTATTTTTCTACAGTACTGTAGATGTTTGAAGCTGAGATCTTCCTTGAACATGCAGCCCTAGTTTGGACATGAATCTTTCCATTCATCGCCATGCATAAGCTATTTTTAGTTTAAATCAGTTTTTGCTTATTCATGCAAATAAAGCATGTATTCTAGCATGCATTAATCCTTAGGACTATTTTTAGTTTTTTTTTGTGCATGAGTTTTTTTTTAGTTTGAGAGATTCAGTATTTTTCCATGCAAATAATGCAAAGAAGATTTAGGAAAATTATTTAATGTTTTTCTTATTGGTAGCTTTCCATGCAATGCGGGAATATATTTAAAACTGCAGTTATTATTAATTCTTCTAGGCTGCAAATTCTTTATATACATAGCCTCTATGTAATTTCTAATTATGCTGCAATAAAAGAAATTGGTGTGTGCAATTCCAAAAAATAGGGCACTTTGTTTTTTATTCTGAATTGTGATTTCTTTTTGCAATTTATTATTTTGTTGTTATTGTTTTCTCTCTCTATTTTTATTTTTGTTAATCAGCTGGTTTAGAGAGGATAGGTCAGGTTCAAAATTCTACAAGTGGTATCAGAGAAGGTAAAATTATTTTCGGTTAAAGTTTTATTGTTGGAATTTTGCCAAAGTTAATCATGTCGAATTCTAACCATATGCCCGTTCCAGAATTTGATGGGAATGATTATGATTATTGGTGCTTTAAGATGTTGGTCTTTTTTATTGGAAATTATTTGTGGGAGATTATTGAATCAGGTTATGAGGAGCCAGCTCATTGGAATACCCTTACAACAAATGAAAGAACATCAAGAAAGGAAGCAAGGATAATAATGCTCAACCTTTGTTTCACATTCAGATAGCTCTTGATAAGAGCTTATTTCCAAGAATATCAGGAGCAACAACTGCCAAAGATGCCTGGAAGACTCTACAAGAAGCTTACCAAGGTAGTGATCAAGTTAAAGTGGTCAAGCTTCAGACATTGAAGCGAGAATTTGAGAATTTGAAGATGCAAGAAGCTGAAAGTATAAGTGATTATTGTGTCAGAGTCAAAGATGTGGTCAATAAAATGGCTACACTTGGAAAAATTGTAAGCAATGAAGTTTTGATAAAAAAAAGTGTTGAGATCTTTGACACCCAGATGGAATCATGTTGCCATCATCATAGAAGAAAACAAGGATTTGACAAAATTACAGTTTGATCAACTGGTTGGATCCCTAATGTCTCATGAAGAAAGATTGAAAGATTCTTTTGAAGGTGTAGAGAAAGCGTTTTCGTCTAAATTGCTAAGCACAAAAAATGAAGATGCAAGCAGTAGTAGTGCCAAAATCAATCAAGGCCAAGGTAAAGGGCAAAGCCAAAATTCTTCAAGAGGAAGAGGTGGTTCCAAAGGAAGAGGTAGAGGCAGATTTGATAAGAGAAATGTTCAATGTTACCATTGTAACAGGTATGACCACTTTGAAAGAGAATGCGGATTGAAAGAAGGTAAAAGTGCTAACTATGCTCAAGAAAGTAGTGAAAATCCTCCCAATCACTTATTTTTATCTTATGCCAAGGGTGAAAATACTAGTAAAGATGTTTGGTACCTAGATTCTGGATGTTCTAACCATATGACAGGGAATGAGAAGTTGTTCTCAATAAAGGATGGAAGTTTCAAATCCAAGATCCAGCTCGGTGATGATAATTCATTGGAGGTTGCTGCCAAAGGAGCTATGGAGGTCCAAACAAAAGAAGGTATAAAGAGTATTCATGATATTTATTATACTCCACAATTGAAGCACAATTTGTTAAGTGTTGGGCAACTATGTGAGAAAAATTATAAAGTAGTCTTTGAGAATAAGACATGTACTATCTATGATAAGAATAAGGGTAATAGGGTGAACACTGTTCTTCCTATGACAAGAAATAGGATGTTCCCCTTGAGGTTTGGTGAACAGAACAACAGTTTGGCAAATATGGCTTATGAGAATTCAAGTTGGTTATGGCATCTCAGATATGGGCATTTAAATTTTCATAGTTTGAAGTTTCTAACCTCGCATGCATTAGTTTCTGGTTTGCCCAAGGTTGAGGAACACAAGGAGGTTTGTGAAGGTTGTGCTAAAGGAAAGCATGCAAGGGAAAAGTTTCCAAAGGGAAATGCATGGAGGGCTCATCACCCACTCCAGCTTATTCATTCAGATATATGTGGTCCTATGTAGACTAAGAGTTTGGGTAAGTCATCATATTTCATCACTTTTATTGATAATTACTCACGAAATTGTTGGGTATATTTTTTGAAGGCCAAGGATGAAGCCCTAGATACATTCAAGAAGTTTAAAACCCTTGTAGAAGATGAGAAAGGGTGCAAGATCAAATGTTTAAGGACTGATCGTGGAGGAGAATTTTGCTCAAAGGCTTTCCAAAGTTATTGTGATCTTAATGGCATCAAAAGGCAACTCACAACTGCATACACACCTCAACAAAATGGAGTAGCTGAAAGGAAGAATCATACTATAGTTGAAATGGCAAGGTGCATGTTACTAATCTTCACCCAACAGGCTGGCAAGATCAAGGCTCTGATACCACTGAAAGATCCCTGATGGATCTCTTTTACTAATCTGCTGTAATTTTTATTATTTTAAATTGATTTTTCCAGATATAGGTAAACAATGAATAACAACAGCAGCAAATATGAAATAGGCTAGAAAATAATGTGCAATAATATAATATTCAGCCAATCTAGAATAGCTACAAATCGTACCAGGCAAATACATAAATGATATGCCAGCAAAGTATCTACCAACCAAAATAATGTTGCCTGCTGCAAGAAAGACCATCCACGCACAATAAAAAGAGATGGCTGATGAATACCAATCAGCAACCCACATGCCAGCTGGAAGGAGGTCGTACGACTGCTGCAATCACGTCCAGGCAACCAAGAAACTCCCACGTGCCAAGCAATATACCCAACATCCAAAGCCAAAGCTCTTCCAATGCTGAACTTGCACTCCAATCAAAGTCTGAAACCAAATGAAGCTACTGAAACCTTCTATTGGGGTTTGCGTCCCAATATCCAAGCCCTGGGGTTTGCGTCCCAGTTCTCCAGAAATCGCTCCTCGGAGCAAATTCACAAATGCCAAGTTTGAAGATGTAAAAAGATAATCCAATAATGACACAACATCTCCTTTTATCTCCCTCTCAAAGCTACTCAAACCCTAAAGGGAGAATATGCTTTTACCTTTATTAAATAATGGCATATTCTTAATTAAAAGGCCTTTATGTATAGGAAAAACACCCCTTTCATCAAATAACAAAACTCAAGGTGCCAGAAGGTCTCCGAATGATGAAAATAAGTTATAATAATTCAAGACCTTTCCAACGAGCTATAACACGTATGCCTGCCTAACCAGAAGAAGCCAAAATTCCCTTATTACACCAATTAGCTATATAAATAGCTTTATTTAATTAATAAGATGCTAACTTAGGAAATATTAAAAACATAACCCAAATAGCTGCAAAATGCTCAAATGACACCACAAACCAGAAAGTCAACCTACCACCTGTCTGTGACTGAAGTCGGAAATCAAGGATCCATTGGCAGTCTCATCCCTAAAATCTAGGGATGCTCCTAGAAACTAGGAAACAAACCCAAATCCTCTGAAATTGAACCCAAGGAATAATCTCAAGGAGACCCAACCCTAGGTATGGTCATAACCTCCTAAATAGTAGGGATATCCTCCATAAATGTAGGAACTGTCTCCTAAAAATAAGGAACTGCTCCAAACTGATCAACTACTGCTAGAACACCAAGTCCCAAACACTGTATAACCACACTGAGTCTCTATCCATCGCTGTCAGCCTACAAGACCCCATAATAAGCTGACTCACATGTCTCTGCTAGACAGAGCTAAAGAGGGGACATGACATTACAAACCAAAGGATTGAGCAATTCTTATTGGGGAGATGTAGTTGCTACAGTGGTGTACATCCTCAATCGTAGCCCCACCAGTGCAATAGAAAAGATATCTCTTTATGAAGTTTGGTATGGAAAGAGGCCTAATGTTGATCATTTCAAAGTTTTTGGTTGTTTGGCTTATGTGCACGTACCTGATCAGAATAGATAGAAGTTAGATGCAAAGAGTGAGTCATGTATTTTTATTGGGTATAGTGAGAAAATAAAGGCTTATAGATTGCATAATCTCCTCACTAACAAGCTTATTGTCTCAAGAGATGTGATTTTTGATGAAAGGGGAGTTTATGGTCATCAAAAAGGCCATGTTGAGAAGCCAAAATGTATTTTAAATGATGATATAATTGCTGAAATTGATCATGAGCAGCCAACTAATGTTTCTATATCTAGTGGTTTAACTCCACCAAACAACCCTTCATCAAGTTCTTCAGTACCAAATTCAAGTTCAACTTCTTCTCCAAGTTCTACAAGGAAGGTAAGGAGATTGAGTGATATCTACTAGAGGAGTGGAAATCAAGTACATGAAGAAAACTCAATAGGTGAGACAATGCATTTTGCTTTATTAGCCAAGGCTAATTTTGAACCATCATGTTTTGAAGATGCATGTACTAATGAGGTTTGGGTGAAAGCCATCGAAGAAGAGATAGATTCTATTCACAGGAATGACACTTGGGAGTTAACAGAACTTCCGCATGACAAGAAAAATATTGGCACCAAATTGGTCTACAAGACCAAGTTTAACAGTGATGGGGGTGTTGAAAGACACAAGGCAAGATTAGTTACTAAAGGCTTCACACAAAAGTATGGAATTGATTATGAAGAGACATTTGCACTAGTAGCAAGACAAGAGACCATAAGAATGTTGATTTCATTAGCAGCTCAGAAGAAGTGGAGCATACATCACATGGATGTGAAAAGTGCCTTCTTGAATGGGTACTTAGAAGACGAAGTATATGTGGAGCAGCCACGAGGTTTTGAAGTGGAAGGAAAAGAGAATTAAGTGTACAGGTTGAAGAAGGATTTGTATGGCCTCAAGCAAGCACCAAGAGCGTGGTATGCCAGGATTGATGGATACTTTCAAGAGAATGGCTTCCAGAGAAGTAAGAGTGACCCTACCCTTTACTACAAACAAGAAGGTACTGATATTCTCATCATAAGTTTGTATGTTGATGATCTTTTGTATATGGGTAGTAGTTCTAAGATGAAAGATGAATTCAAAGCTACTATGATGAAAGAATTTGAGATGAAAGATCTTGGTCTGATGAAATGTTTTTTTAGGAATGAAGGTTTATCAAAGTAAGGATGAGATTTTCATTTGTCAAACAAAGTATGCACAGGATATGTTGAAGAAATTTAATATGACTGATTGTAACCTTGCCTCCACTCCAAGTGCTCAGGGAGTTTTGTTATGTAGAGATGATGGTGCTGATTTAGTTGATGAGACAACTTATAGAAGTATTGTGGGGAGCTTGATGTTTCTAACCCACACGAAGCCTGATATTGCCTATTCAGTTTCACTTGTTTCAAGGTATATGACAAATCCATCTGAAATACATATGAAGGCAACCAAGAGGATTTTGAGATATGTGAAAGGGAATTTAAATTTTGGTATTCATAACTACTCTTTTGAAAAGTTCAATATTGTTGGCTTTAGTGATTCAGATTGGGGAGGTAGTATGGGGGTCAGTGCAAGAAGATGAGTCCACTTTTTGGCCAAAAAGTGGAAGTGTTTTCCCTGTTTTTCAGATTTTTTCTCACTTGAGCTTAAATTTTGAAACACTTAGAGATTGAATCTTGGAAAAAGTCAGTAATATAAAAGATATCTCTCTGAGTGTACTTTTCAAATATATAATTTATTTTAATACCCACATAATAAAAAATAACTTTTTGAATGGAGTTCTAAAAACTATGTTTTAAAAATGCCTGTTTCAGGACCATACCATGCATGTGTACGACCCACACTTTTTGACACAATTAAAATTATTTTCTCAAACTGTTTTGGGAAATGGTTTGTAACACACTGAAGATTGATGAGCATATTTTTCTGTATTTTTTTTTCAAATATTTTTTTTTTAATTAATTTTTTAATTGCCGTAATTATCTTTTTAAAAATTTGACGTGTACGACCCACATAATTTGACGTAAACTTAGCATTTTTTGAATTTTTTTTTTTAAAAATTGAAAAGAATTTTGTGTAGATTGATGACATATATTTTTTTTTTCAAAATTCATTAAAATAAAAAAGTTATTAAATTAAGAAAATTAGTTAATATTTCAAATTTATGAACCCGATTTAGTATAAATTAAATGAAAAATAGTTAAAATAATCAATTTTTAAATTAATTTACATATTTAGAATCTAGATAGTATAATCTGAAATGGGTTTCAATTTCGTATAAAAATTCTCTGATTAGAGGCACGTAAACTATTTCATTTCATCATATTTGTGCTTTCATTCATGGAGCTTTGAATTTGCAGGTTCATGTCTCAGGTGTGGCCATCCCAGGCCTATCTCGGGCCTAATCCCGAGGCAAGAGGTGGGTTGTGAATTCAAATTTTTCATAACGGGCCCCCGTTTTATAAACAAGGGCCCGTTTCGAAAACGGGGGCCCGTTTCATTTTTTGCCCGTTAGATTTAACAATGGGCCCCCGTTTTAAAAACGGGGGCCTGATATTTAAATAACGGGCCCCTGTTTCTAAATAACCGTTACTGTAAAAAAAAAGATAGATTGCATCGATTTACGACACTATCATTGAAATCCGTACTGACAAAGATTTTTTACATCATTTGGTAGTACTTATTAATATTTTTTACACGATTTTTTTAAGAACTCAGTAAAAAGATATTATTTTTTGAAGACGAGTTTGTAAAAATGGGTTCTAAGCAACGTCAAAAGAAAAAAAAGAGGAGAATGACAGTGGACGAAATTCAAGCACAAAGAGAGAAGGAGGCAAAACGCCAAAGAGATCGAAGATCACAACAACGACAATTGAATAACACTTCTGAAGCATCTAGTTCAGTGCCCGTTGTCGATGAGACCATTGAAGACATCATGATGGATGCAAGAAATGTAGAACCACACAAGGGTATGACTGTTGATGCAAATGTTGATGTGGATGCGAATCCTGGTATGTTTTTAAATCCCGATGACTATGATGCCAATCAAATTGCTGATTTAAATGAAGCTGGATATAAATTTCATACACCAATATGAAAAGAAATAAAAATTGAAAATATTACACCACCCTCTCTAAAAGAAAATGAATGTAATTTGTTTACTATTGATAGCAATGTGCTAGATAATCTTAATGGGTTAGTTTCTTGGAGACAAATCAGAACACATGCAAACAGATTATATAAACAATTTTTCTATAATAAAAAGTTAGGATTCCAATGTCAATTAATGCTACAGTTAATAAAAATGTTAAAAATGCATAAAGTCATGAAAAAAAAAGGTATTTATGCAAAACCAAAAAGAAAAGATGAATCATATAAGCAAGTTGTATCTACTATTTCCAGTGCCATCGATTCTATAGGAAAAACAAGTCGATCTAAAGATAAGAATGCAGCACGTAGAGTTATAACAACTGCTATAGTTGACAAAATGATTGTTAGTAAAAGAATGTTAAGTGATATAAGTGGCTATTTGAACTTACATTGTAGAACCTTGTCAAGAGCGGCCAAAAGAAGAGACACAATTGAAATTGATCCACTAAACCATTGTTGGAGTTTTAGTGGTAGACTTCAAAGGTTGGACATGAAATTAAATGATGAAACTAAACAATTAATTGCAAAATTTTGGCATGATAACACTAGAGTTTCATCAAATGCTAGAGATGTTTTAAAGTTAAGGGTGGGATCAAAAATTCGTGATCCTCATCCAAAACATCTTCTTGACATGACTCAAACTGAATTCTTTAAAAAATTTAGTGATGAATCTATGTTAATGAATTTACGAATTAGTCAAAGATCATTTGAAAAATGCAAACCCTGGTATGTTAAAATCAATAAACAAAGAATATCTTGTTGTTGTAAAACTCATGTCCAATTTCGTTACTATTATGATGTTTTTCGATATATTCGTTGTATGTTGCATGGTAATGATCTTGTGCAGGATTGTGGTGTTTATGTTCCACCTGAAACTATAAAAGATTTTATTGGAAGTTTATTTTGTAAACCACCTAATGAACAATTATTTCTTTCCAGTTCATGCATTTATGGTCTTTGCAATTTATGTGGGAACTATTCTTCGATAGGTGAATGTTTGCATGAACATGTTTCATCTGAGTTTGGACAAAAAATGGTTGATGTTAGGAGATTTAAAAATATAGAATACCCTCTAAAGGATGGAAAGATGGGGAAACGTTTAGAATTGATTACAGAACAGAATAGTGTGAATGCATTTATTAGTGAGTTTAAAACTCATATTGTTCCAAAATATGTGAAACATTCCCAACATGCCTGATGGCTTGATGGACAGTTTCGCATATGCAAGAACACATTTCCAGTTGGAACAATAGTATTAGTTGTGGATTTTGCAGAAAATTATACTCTAAAACCACAAGAGGAAACTCAATCACAATACTACAACTCAGTGCAAGTGGCCATATTTGTGCACATTATATATAGACATGACCATGACAGTACAGAAGATAACAGAAATTTTTTGAGGGAGTATCATTTCTATGTTAGCGATAATTGATTACACTCTTCAGAGTTTGTCCAACATTGCTTCAAGGTATTTTATGATAATCTTAAGGAAAGAGAAATTGACATGAAACAACATATGATATGGTCAGATAACTGCACTGGACAATTCAAAAATGCAAGAATGTTTTATTGGCTATGCAAAGTTCACAAGATAACCAATGTCCAACATTTATGGAGTTTTTTTGAAGCGGGACATGGTAAGGGGGAACACGATGGAGCCGGTGCCTGTATAAAAAGAGCTCTTGCTAGAGAACAATTGAAATTCGAGGATGCAGTGAAATTCAGAGATGCTCGTGCAGTTGTAGATTGGTGCAATTCAAAGTTGTCAAAAGGATCAACTGAAAACTCTGCAATTCGACGTTTCTTCTGGTTGATAGAGGAAGATAGTATTCCTATTCGGCATGATTGTAATACCATCATTGGATCAGCTAAATGGCATTCGTTTAAGAGTTCTAATTCAAACACATGGACTATATTCACAAGGCAACTTGCTTGCTTTTGTCAATTTTGTGTTTCCGGAGATTGGTAATTTTGTGAGAATAAAGAATGGGTTGAAGAATGGCAACAAAGATCATTGACACCCATAGATGCAAATGATCCGCATGAAAGAACTGATGAAGATGTGGATCAAATGTTTGCATCAAATGACTATGATCGCATTTCAGATCTTATACAACAAGGTAAAATTATTTTTGAAATTTGTTTTGATTTATTAAATAGTACATAAATTTAAGAAATCTTACAGTGTATATTTTTGTTTTTATTTCTCATTAAATATTAAAATAAAATTGTTTTGTGCACAGGACATGTCTATGCTGTTGTTGCACCAGAGGACAATGAAGAGGGGATAGAGTATTGGTTGGCTTGATGTGTAGAACCAAAACATAAGCTAACTACTGGTCGAGTAGATGATGATGGTTATGACTATCCAACAGGATCTGTGGTTGTTGTTGGCACTTGGCTACGCAAATATCTAACAAGAAAGAATGGATTGCCCGCATTTGAAGATTATGAATTAGAGAAGAAGATTATACATTACTCGCATTTGGTAGTGGCAACTAATATAAAATTGGATAGATATCATGGCAGGCCTGCTAATAAACAATTATGGACTCTCTCTATGGAAGAGCACGAGACAATTATAGATGCTTTGCAAAAGAGAGAGGATGCAGATGGTATAACGGAATGAATCTAGTAAAATTTTGTTTCAGGTCTACCACAAGTAGAAGGCATCAATGAAAACAAAGTTATTTAAATAGATTGTTTATTTTATTTTAGATATGTCTTCTTGATTACATTTTGTGTACAATATACATAAATGAGAGACTATTGGTCAAATTTATGAATGAGATAATTATGTTTTAATCAAGTTCTATTCATTATATTTGTTAAATGATACTTTTTAATTTAGAATATGTTATAATTATAAGATATGTTTCGATACTTAGTTCATGATGTATGCACATTTAGTTTATCTAATCACAAGAACTATTTAAATGAAATTCCAAAAATAAAATTACAAGTCCACATAATGCCTATAAAGTCGTTTAAGCACAGCTTCCATAAATAAAATTTCAAGTCCACATAATATATAAAGTATGCACAAAATTTCAAGTCAATATATATGATCTAATGTGCACATAATTTCAAGTCCACATAATATCTAATGGGCACAATACACATAAAGTATGCACATAATATATATGATCTAATCCTATTATGAAACTATCCATATATATAAAGTATGTGTGTGCACATGTAAACAAATATGTAAAGCCCGTAAAATAAACAGTAAAATTTCAAGTCTACATAATCCATATAATATCTAATCCATATATATGTCTAGATGGTAACATGATGTTCACTCCACATAATATCTAATGTGCACAAAATATATAAAGTATGCACAAAATATATATAATCTAATCCTATTATGCAACTATCCATATATATAAAGTATGTGCATGTGTAAACAAATGTGTAAAGTCCATAAAAAAGTACATATCAAAGCCAAATAAACAGTAAAATCTAAGTGCTATCATCAATAACATCTCGTGGTCTCTTGTCCCCAGGACGTGGTCCAGATCCACCTGTCTCATGCTGTACAATAAAAAAATAATATTAAAATATTACTTGAAATTAACTATTAAAAGAATCATTTATCAAATATAGTAGAATTCATAAATTAAGTTACAAACTTACCATATGCTCATCAGATCCTCTAGCAGTATCTCTCTTGTCCCCGGGACGTGGTCCAGATCCACCTGTCTCATGCTGTACAATAAAAAAATAATATTAAAATATTACTTGAAATTAACTATTAAAAGAATCATTTATCAAATATAGTAGAATTCATAAATTAAGTTACAAACTTACCATATGCTCATCAGATCCTCTAGCAGTATCTCTCTTGTCCCCGGGACGTGGTCCAGATCCACCTGTCTCATGCTGTACAATAAAAAAATAATATTAAAATATTACTTGAAATTAACTATTAAAAGAATCATTTATCAAATATAGTAGAATTCATAAATTAAGTTACAAACTTACCATATGCTCATCAGATCCTCTAGCAGTATCTCCTCTAGCAGTATCTTGTGCAGTATCAACACCAAATGTAGTGCTAGCTAACTCCTGTACAAGGTCAAATTCAAAGTGTCCAATTAAATCTTAAATTAAGAGTCAAAATAAGATCAAATTAAGTATTACATATTAATACCTCAAAGGATGTCGATGTGCATTCAAATTGGCTCTGATCAAAATTATGAGGATAACCTATCCTAATGGTAGTGTCCACTTGCATACATGCATTTAATGAAATCATATTTAGTGAACATATATATGTGTACTAAATAATTTCAAGTTAAGTTACAATATTGTAAGAGTTCATATTTAATTTAAGAATTATAAGATACATACCATAGATGGTGTCACAATAGTCAGACCCTCTTCTCGATGTGATGTAGAGGGTCCCTCATGACCTGAATCCTGGAGAAAGAAGCATTCAATGTATCAACATGAAAATTTATATAGTATACGATGATAACATATTAACTTAAAAAGATCTAGTACAATGTCTAGATAGAAATTTATACTATACCCCATAAGGTGTGCCGAGTTGTGTTCCAGTAGATGCAATATTGACTCTAATATTAGGTGTAGTCCTTATCTACATAAACAAAATTTATTTAATGAAGTATTAGATTGTATAAAAAAAGAGATGCACTTAGTTTATACCTATATTTAATGAAGTATAAAAAGATTGACATGTGTACATGTATATATATATATATATCTATACCTGGTCAAGATGAACATCCGAGCAAAGAAAATCCATATAAGATGTCATCATACTATCATTTTCTGCATCATGCTCATCTGGAACTGAAGTAGATCCTGTAGCAGTAGTAGGACCTACACATGTCTCATGACAACTCGAACACATATGTGGCATCCATCGAGGAGAAAATGCCATGTGAGCAGCTTGCTCACTTAGGTTACCTATGAGGGAAGTCAAAGCATCTAATGTCAAAATGAATGATGTATTTTGGACATCTGCAGGAATCGATGGAGCAACAAGTGGAACTATGGGTGGATCCGGTAGGGGATTATTACTCCGTGCCCCTAATCTATGCTGTGGCATTCCACGACCAACACCCTGGAATGACTTAATATCAAAATAATTTGGTTTTTGGTTCATTACAAACTCACAGTATAATTTCTTCAAAAAATAAAAAGGGACCTCATAATTACGATGTGGTGGATAATCAAAAACCATCCACCATCTATTCCAAAAGTATCTAGCCATTTCTGGATGCACACACCACCTAATTGAAATTCTTTTCTGGTTAGGTTGCATTGGTTCTCTTGTTTTTGGGTTGATAAAATATGGACATAAATGAGCTTTGGTTATTTTCAAATCAGTGATTTGCCTATAAGTTAAACCATCAGCATAAAAATCACGCAACTCTTGTCATCGTCTATGAAATTGATCTAATTGAGAATCAACAGATCTAACTGACTCGAAAACAGTTTGCATTGATTTTGCAAAGTCTACAAGATGGGGTGGCGTGACTTGCTCATTTTGGATAGCAGCAATGTTTTGTTCAATCACTTGTAGGTTTTCATTAATTCGTTCTCTTAAACGAATTTCATCCAATCTAGGGGGTGGTGGTGGTGGTGGTGGAGGTGGAGGAGGAGGAGGAGGGGGTTGTGGTGGGGGATTTTCACCTAATAGTTCATCTATGTCAAAGACATCCATGATAACAAAGAACTCCTGCATATATAACGATATACATGAATTATATACAACTCTATGTCAAAGAAGAATCTATTTTACTAAATTAAAAAAAAACATTTATAAATAGTAACATTTCTATGTTGTTGAATGAGATGCACATGAAATATATAATATAATATTGAACTTAAAAAAATATACATGTACATACTATTGAATCTTGAAATATAAAATTTGCGCACAAAACTTAATAAAAACTTTCAATGAAACATCATAAATCTATTATATATTCAATTTAATAAATTCATTTCTTGTAAAATGCATCAACTATTAAAATCAATATAAAATATTTGATACATAAGATCAATAAAGAAGTGAGAAATAAGATGATCCTCCTTCTAGTGTAAGAATATATAGCATGGAAACAATATTACTAAGACAACATAATATTTGTTAACTTTAACTTAAAGTTATTTTGAAAAATGCACGTGTGTGTTTGGATGCTCCATATTTCTAGTGTTTTAGTGTACATGATAATTTATTAGAATTCAATTACATAGTTTTGAGATAATTGCCATCAATTCATATTACATTGATTAGTCTTCAGACAATCTTAAAAAAAAACTAATCTCCCATGACTATAAATGACATACTTAAAACATATTATATTCTAAGTGGTTGTCATGTAAAGACAAAACATCAAAACTTTTGAAGAGTTAAGCATATTTCACCATTAAATTTCTCCCATAATCAAATCTACACAAGATTATAATTTACAAAACCTTCAAAAAATATTATTTTCTATAAATCATTTATTATAAAACTCCGCAATCATTTGTTTTCATATATAATCTTTCTATAAAATTTAAGATATCAATTCATACACAAATTCTCTTACAAAGTTGAATAAGAAATGAAACTCTTACATAAAAAACAACACAACATGCCAACAATTAAAAACAAAATTAACCTTGCAATATTTACTTTTAAAATAATCAATTTCAACAATATTTTACACATGCATTTATAATTATCAACTAGAATATTATTTTGACTAACATTCCAAATAAAATTCCTAACATACTATATGATCCTCATTCCTAAATTCCACTATCATACTTGCAAGCACTTAATTATTAAGTCAATGAACAAACTACAACTCAATGAAGCTAAAAAAGTGATGCAAGCCTATTTTTAAATATCCCAATTCCTTTCGCTGACCTAATACTTTTAGTGGCAACCATTTTAAAATTTCGTATTAATCAAAGAGAATATTTTAGGGAAAAAATGCAGTGTTGGCACTTTATGAAAATAAAGGTTTTTAAGACTCTAGAGACTTGTTCATCACAATATTTTATTGTTTAATATGCAAAATTTTGAAAGATTTTGATATGTACAGACAAATTAAATTTTTCATATAATTAGAGGTGAAATCAATTTTGAATTCTACCTCAATGATTGAGGGGATCTTAAAATTTTGACTTTAAATATAGCTTCATTTAAACTCTTTCATAAATAAACTAAAATAGAAGCTATAAAGAATTGCTAAATTCTAGCAATATATGTGTATGCAAGCAAGCATAAAAAATCAATAAAGGACTTAAACTATGAATTTCAAACCATTATGCAATGCATAAGTACCACCTTTAGATCGAGTTAAAGGATAATGTATAAAAGATGAAAGACAATAGTATCTTAGAAAGAAAACTCTTGTTGTAGCTAAAGGTTGATGGCTTCAAGATGGATTTGTGACCAAGATAGGATGTAAGGTGCTTAAATTGGCAACATAACATTGCATTACAAGAGTTCTTGAAAATAGCTCATATAATGATTTATTTATAGTCATGAAGGATAGAGGATTAAAGACTAAGATTGTTTTGAGAGATCAATGGAGTAGATTGATTGAAAGGATTGTGTGCACTAGAACCTTCCAAGTGGCAACTTATGTTTGGTGCACATGAGGAGTTCATGATCCAAGAACTTTTTGAGGAAAAGGTCTTCTTAGGGGCGTATACACCAAGATGTTGTAAAAAAAGGTAGCCAAATGACCAAAAAAAGATAAACACGAGTGCGTTATTGGGAAATTCATTTAATGCATTTGAGGTCTTTTTTGTAGTGATTTTTTCTTACACTATCCTAGGCTTGTTTACACTATCGTAGGTTCATTAGGACTATCCTAGGTTCATTAGGATTGTCCAAAGTTCATTATGGCTTTCTTAGGCTCATTAGGACTTTCTTAGGTTCATTAAGACTGCCCTACATTCATTAGGATCATTTGAGGCTCATTGGGACTATCATATGTTCATTGTGATTGTCCTAGGTTCATTAATTTAATTCGTGTGTTCATTAGGACTATCTCACGTTCTCAAATAGCTTCAACTAATATAATCGATCCTTTTATACCATCACATGACATAATAGGACCATAATAGGACCTTTATGCCATGACATGGCATAAACCTAAGCCTAAACTTTCATATCTAAAATTTGAAGAGTAATGTTAATTACTTTTAAGGTTATACTAATTTAGTGGTAACTTTTGTATTGCCTAATGAGGATTAAGAACAATTTAGGTACATATGTTCGGTTTTATTTCAATTTCATTTTTGAACGTTTTTGTTTTTGTTTCCATTTCATTTTCGATTTTTTGTTTGTGTTGATTTCGTTTTGTTAATTATCTAGGTTTGGTTTTGGTTTCTAAATTTGTTGATTACGGTTTAGGGTTAACTGTTCAAAAATATTTTAGATCAAAATCAAGAATTTACAAATATAAAAAATAACTTATTTATATGCTACTATAAAAAAAAACTAAAATAATGAAAAAAAAACTAAATAATACATAAAAAAAAAAAGAAAAATATACAAGAAAATTATGAAATGTGAAATTAGATGACTGAATGTGTACCTGGGATAGTGGTGGAGGCTTGAAGTGGAAACCACAGCATGGGGGCCCGTTTTTGATCTCTTCTTGTCAACTCACTGTCACAATGAAAATGAAAAATTGTCCAAAAAAATGGTAAAAATAGAATTTAAAAACAGGGGCCTGTTTTTTAAAAATGGGCCCCTGTTTTGTTTATAAACGGGGGCCCATTTTTTAATAAACGGGGGCCCGTTTTATTTAGCTTCAGCACCCCGTGACCTTTCGGCTCGAGAGGCCGAACCATTAACGGGCCCCCATTTTTTGAAAATGGGGGCCCGTTTTGTGGAGTGCGTTTTCCAATGCACAGACTTCTGCGAATTTGTGACTCATTAGCTTGCACATACCCTATGCCATGATGGCATAATATGTCCTATTATGCCATGATGGCATAATGTGTCCTATTATGCCATGACATTGCATAATAGGTCCATAATTGGTCCTATCATACCATGACATGACATAATAGGACCATAATAGGACCTTTATGCCATGACATGGCATAAACGGTCCTATTGTGCCATTTCATGGGATAATAGGACCTATTATGACATGTCATGGCATAATAGGACCTATTATGCCATAATCATCCCTTAACCTAGCTACTTGTTCCTTATCATCCTTGTCATCCTTGTCATTTCAATAACCCACCTTCTAAAAATTGTCATCCTTGCTTCTTTTTTGAGTTGTCAAACTTCTCTTCATCTAACACTTATTCAAGTTGTGCTTAATTCTCTAACTCTATTGATTCTTTCATTATTTTTTTAAGTCAAACTTTCTTCCATCCTCCCACCTTATTTCTCTTTCCTTGATTCCTTCTAAATACTTTCACCTGATAACTCCATGATGGCATAATGTGTCCTATTATGCCATGACATTGCATAATAGGTCCATAGTTGGTCCTATTATATCATGTCATGGCATAATAGGACCTATTATGCCATCAGGGCATAATAGGTCCTATTTTGCCATGAAATGGCACAATAGGACCATCTATGCCATGTCATGACATAAAGGTCCTATTATGGTCCTCTTATGCCATGTCATGACATAAAGGTCCTATTATGGTCCTATTATGCCATGTCATGGTATGATAGGACCAATTATGGACCTATTAAGCCATGACATGACATGATTTTTTCAATTGCCACCTTCATCATCTAATTCATCTCCAACACTAAAGTACTAATTCAACATGTTTACTTAGTAAATGACCACTTAGAGAGATTACCATCTAATATATTAGTACTATTCCAACACAAAGTACTAATTCAACATGTTTAGCATAATTGTGACTAATTATTTATTATATATTACTTTATATATGTCGATCTTATTTTACTTTTTTTACAAGTTCATGTATGGAATATTTTATATTGATTTTAATAGTTGATGCATTTTACAAGAAATGAATGCATTAAATTGAATATATAATAGATTTATGAAGTTTCAATGAAAGTTTTTATTAAGTTTTGTGCACAAATTTAATATTTAAAGATTCAATAGTATGTACATGTATATTTTTTAAAGTTGAATATTATATTATATTTCATGTGTATCTCATTCAATAACATAGAAATGTTACTATTTCTAAATGCTTTTTTTAAAACTAAAATAGATTCTTCTTTGACATAGAGTTGTATATAATTTATGTATATCTTTATATATGTAGGAGCTCTTTGTTATTATGGATGTGTTTGACATAGATGATTTGTTAGGTGAAAATCACCCACCGCAACCCCCTCCTCCTCCACCTCCACCTCCACCTCCACCACCACTGCTATCACCTCCACTTCCACCTCCACCCCCTAGATTATATGAAATTCATTTAAGAGAAAGAATTAATGAAAACCTACACGTTATTGAAAAAAATATTACTTCAATCCAAAATGAACCAATCACCCCCCATCTTCTAGAGTTTGCAAAATAAATGCAAACTGTTGTCGAGTCAGTTAGATCAGTTGATTCTCAATTATATCAATTTCATAGATGGCGACAAGAGTTGCGTGATTTTTATGCTGATGGATTAACTTATAGGCAGATCACTGATCTTAGATTAACCAAAGCTCCCTCAAAAATTTTCTATTATCTTTTGTACTGTCATGGTCATGTCTATATATATTGTGCACAAATATGGCAAGTTACAATGAGTTGTAGTATTGTGATTGAGTTTCCTCTTGTGGTTTTAGAGTTTAATTTTCTGCAAAATCCACAACTGATACTATTGTTCCAACTGGAAATGTGTTGTTGCATATGCAAAACTGTCCATCAAGCCATCGGGAATGTTTGGAATGTTTCACATATTTTGGAACAATATGACTTTTAAACTCATTGATAAATACATTCACGCTATTATGTTCTGTAATCAATTCTAAATGTTTCCCCATCTTTCCATCCTTTAAAGAGTATTCTATATTTTTAAATCTCCTAACATCAATCATTTTTTTGTCCAAACTCAGATGAAACATGTTCATGCAAACATTCACCTATCAAAGAATAGTTCCCACATAAATTGCAAAGGCCATAAATGCATGAATTGGAAAGAAATAATTTCTCATAAGGTGGTTTACAAAATAATCTTTCAATAAAATCTTTTATAGTTTCAGGTGGAACATAAACACCACAATCCTACTCAAGATCATTACCATGCAACATACAACGTATATATTGAAAAACATCATAATAGTAACGAAACTAAACATGAGTTTTACAACAAGAAGATATCATTTGTTTATTGATTTTAACATACTAGGGTTTGCATTTTTCAAATGATCTTTGACTAATTCGTAAATTCATTAACACAGATTCATCACTAAATTTTTTAAAGAATTCAGTTTGAGTCATGTCAAGAAGATGTTTTGGATGAGGATAACAAATTTTTGATCCCACCCTTAACTTTAAAACATCTCTAGTGTTTGATGAAACTCTAGTTTTATCATGCCAAAATTTTGTGATTAATAGTTTAGTTTCATCATTTAATTTCATGTCCAACCTTTGAAGTCTACCACTAAAACTCCAACAATGGTCTAGTGGATCAATTTCAATTGTGTCTCTTCTTTTGGCCGCTCTTGACAAGGTTCTACGATGTAAGTTTAAATAGGCACTTATATCACTTAACATTCTTTTACTAACAATTGTTTTGTCAACTGTAGCAGTTGTTATAACTCTATGTGTCGCATTCTTATCTTAGATCGACTTGTTTTTCTGATAGAATCGATGGCACTGGCAATAGTATATACAACTTGCTTATATGATTCATCTTTTCTTTTTGGTTTTGCATAAATACCTATTTTTTTCATGACTTTATGCATTTTTAACATTTTTATTAATTGTAGCATTAATTGACATTGGAATCCTAACTTTTTATTATAGAAAAATTGTTTATATAATCTGTTCGCATGTGTTCTGATTTGTCTCCAAGAAACTAACCCATTAAGATTGTCTAGCACATTGCGAGATCAATAGTAAACAAATTACATTCATTTTCTTTCAGAGAGGGTGGTGTAATATTTTTAATTTTTATTTCTTTTTGTATTGGTGTATTAAATTTATATCCAGCTTCATTTAAATTAGCAATTTGATTGGTATCATAGTCTTGGGGATTTAAAAATACCAGGATTCGCATCCACATGAACATTTGCATCAAAAGTCATACGCGTGTTTGGTTCTACATTGCTTGCGCCCATCATGATCTCTTCAATGGTCTCATCTACAACAGACACTGAACTAGAAGCTTCAGTGTTCTTCAATTGTCGTTGTCGTGATCTTTGATCTCTTTGGCTTTTTGCCTCCTTCTCTCTTTGTGCTTGAATTTCATTTGCTATCATTGTCTTCCTTTGTTTCTTTTGACATTGCTTTGAACCCATCTTTACAAACTCCTCTTCAAAAAATAATATTTCTTTTTACCGAGTTCTTTTGAAATTTGTGTAAAAAAGACAAAAAAGTAGTGCCAAATGTTGTAAAAAATGTTTGTCAATACGGATTCCAATGATAATCTGGTAAATTGATGTAGTCTATCCTTTTTTTGGACAGTAACAATAATTTTAGGAATGGGCCCCTGTTTTCAAAACGGGGGCCTGTTCTGAAAACCACTAGTTAAAAAAGGAATGAGCCCCCATTTCATAAAATGGGGGCCCTTTTTTTGGAAGTTGATTCCACAACCCACCACTTGCCTCAGGATTAGGTTTGGGATAGGCCTGGGATGGCCACACCTGAGACATGGACCTGCAAATTCAAATCTCCATGAATGAAAGCACAAATATGAACTTCTGAAATAGTTTACGTGCCTCTAATTAGAGAATTTATATACAAAATTAAAACCCATTTCAGATTATACTGTCTAGATTCTAAATATGTATTTTTTTTTAAAGTTGATTATTTTAACTATTTTTCATTTAATTTATACTAAATCGGGTCCATAATCTACACAAAATTCTTTTCTATTTAAAAAAATAAAATAAAAAATGTTAAGTTTATGTCAAATTATGTGAGTCATACACATCAAATTTTAAAAAAAATAATTACAGTCATTAAAAAATTAATTAAAAAAAATTATTTAAAAACAAAATACAGAAAAATATGCTCATCAATCTTCAATGTGTTACAAACCATTTCCCAAAACGGTTTGAGAAAATAATTTTAATTGTGTCAAAATGTGTGGGTTGTACACATGCATGGTATGGTCTTGAAACAAACATTTTTAAAACATAGTTCTTAGAACTCCATTAAAATAAATTACATATTTGGAAAGTAGACTCAGAGGGATATCTTTTATATTATTGACTTTTTCCAAGATTCAATCTCCAAGTGTTTCAAAATTTAAGCTCAAATGAGACAAAACCTGAAAATCAGGGAAAACACTTCCACTTTTTGGCCAAAAAGTGGACTCAACTTCTTGCACTGACCCTACTATCTTCAATAACTTTCGCAATGGAAGAGAGTTGATCCTTCATATCAGAAATCCTCTTGAAGTATGCAGCTACACATTCTCCTTTTGCCATCTTAATGTGGTGAAGTTGCTGCTTCAATGATAGGATGCGACTGGTGTTGTTAATCTCATACATCTTCTCCAAGGAGCTGAATATTTCTTTTGTCATCTTTAGCTTCGCGATGAGAGGCACAATATGATCCTTGATGGAATCCACTATTATCTGTTGAGCTTGAAAGTCTTCCTTTCTCCAAGCTTCCTTCTCTTCTTTAGCTAAGGGCTCAAAAGACTCTTTGCTGATGTACTTAGAGAGATCATTCAATGCCATCATGATTCCGAATTTCCATGAAGTGAAATTGGATGCACCATCCAATCTATCTTCAGCTCTAATGTATGATGCCATGCTAACTAAACAATGGAAGGATGGACTGAGGATGAAGGCTTCTAATAATCTTATCACAGTTAGTACGAACCAAGCTTTGATACCATGTTAGTTTTAGCAATCAGATTAGCAGTAATTAACAGAAAATAAGAATGTAGAGTAAAGTAAACACATAACACGATGATACCCTAGGAAAACCTCCCTCTTGGAGGAAAAACCCAGAAACTAAAATCTCAGATCTGATTATATTAGGAGCAAAAAATAACTAGTTACAAGTTCACCCAGCTAGGGTAGAATAGGAGCAGACTTATCTGAGACTTAAGTTTTGATCTAAACTTAATGAATTTATAGAATGATAAAGAGGAGACCCTAGTTCATGTTCACAATCTGTAGGAGCAGATTTAGGAAAATATCTTCCACTCAAACATGTTTGCCTCGCATGAGGAGAGATTCGCTAGACTTGAGGGTGATTTGCTTGCCTAAAAACCCAACATGTCACATGAAATTAGGTTCGCCATGCATGATAATGACTTCGCTATCCTCTAGCAAGAATTCACTATCTTCTAGAGTGAATTCATTGACTTCTGAAGTGCAGATCAAAATTTGCATATAGCAGAAGATGATCACATGAATGAATATCTTTGTGACCTCAAGTCGCTCCCCTTTAATATGCCTTCAAACACTTGAAGATCTAGGTCGGTCTTGGAGAGATTGGTGCCAAGTTACATGATTTAAATTGCAAATTACATAGGTCTTGCCCCAAGTTACAAGTTACACATTCAATAGGTCCTGACCTATTGAATTACAAGTTATATTAACCCATACACCCAATTAGGGCCACACGTTACATGAAGTCCTTTACAAATTACAATTATAGGAATTTACTTTATCCACTCAAATAGGGCCCAATACAAAGGCAAATTGCTAAGGTTGAAGGCCCATTAGTAATTCAATTGACTAGGTCGACCCACCCAAGGGATCCGACCTAGCTATACATCAACACTTTTTTGGTCAATTATCGCTTTCGATTGACTGTTTCTAGGTTTCAAGACAATTCTTGTGCTTACCGATTGGTTTTCCTTCATTACCAACACGATTCTTGGCATGTGGATCTATTTTAGGTCATGTTTGATGTTCTTTGGCATGTGGCCGACCTTCCTACTGAACCACACCTCTTGGTCGTTATTTTTTGGAAAGATTTCTTTAATTCTTAGGGCTGACCTAGTTACACGTTTCATTTTCCTACATTGGTAAATGTAAACTTATGAGGCCGACCCGGATATGTTTTGGTGAGTATAAATATGATATTATGTAATCATTTGCAAGGGCAGAGGAAGTAGAATTTAGAATAAGGATTGAGATTCGCATTTTGAGATCAGGTTGATTCTTAGAGTCCCAATTGGATTGTATCTGGTTGATAGCCTACATGTAACCTGTTAACTACCAGATGTTCTTTGATGAATATATGATGATAGCCAGATGGTTGCCAGAAGTTCTAAGGCAAGAATATGATTTGTTTATGTAATCTTGTTATGCTTTCTTGTTGCTTTCGTTGTGTTACTCTTGCTGCATAAGACGATTGATTCTCTTTGAGGGTTTTACCGGTTATGGCTGCATTAGAAAGACTATCTGTAACATTGCATCTTGTGCCATTGAATGGCAAAGCCAGAAGCCAAGAAAAAAGTTTCAAGACATTGAAGAGAAGCCTGAACATTTTCCTCTTCCTCTATGAGAGTGAGAAAGGAGTCAGCCACAAAATGGCCATTGACAAGTTGAGAAGGTGACTTAGGGAGGGAAATTCCACGAACATCACCAACAAAAACGGCGTTAGGAATCAAGTACCCAAAACCCTCCGTCCAAAAGCCTCAGATTGATGACCATTGATTGCAATGCAGGCCGAGGCATCTCCAAATAACATTTGGACAGACTGAATGAACCTAGGGCGGAAACCAAGAGCTTTGAGCATAGCCAAAATAAATGACCACTCAATGTGATCATACACCTTAGCGAAGTCAATCTTAAGAAAGATTTCCCACTACTTGGAGCGTCGAGCCCATTCCATCCCTTCCCAAACAACAATAATGTTATCAAGAGTAAACCTAGACTTGATAAATCCAGTCTTCTCTAGTCGGACAATCAAAGGCAGGAGATGATGAATCTTGAGAGCCAAGGCTTTAGCAATGATCTTGTATGAGACATTGAGCAAGGTAATAGGCCTCTAATTGCAAATGTCTTCCGGATCCCCAACCTTCAGGATAAACTTAATGTTGCCTTTGTTAATAATCTATCCCAGGGACTAGGAATGAAAAGCTTCAAGGTAGACCTTATGAAGGTCGGGACCAACACAAGGCCAAAAGGATTTGTAAAACTCGCAAGGGAAGCCATCACACCTTGGGATTTATCATCTGCCATAGAGAAAATAGCATCCTTGAGGTCATCAATGGTCAACAATTGATCGCAAAAGGTCTATTGAGCCTTTGATATCCTTTTAGGTACAATAGCTAAGCAATCTTGCAAAGCTTGGTCTCTGGCCAAACAATTTCCCTGTGTTGTGAACACCTTCTCATAATGTCAGACAAAATATTGAAGAATATCAGGTAGCTTGGTGAGAAAAACATGACCCTCTTTGATTTTCTTAATCCCCACAAAGGTATGATGAGCGCGCAAAGCTAAAAAAAAATTTTGGAGGCTCTGTCTCCCACCTTAAGCCAATGCAATCTGGCTTTGATTTGAGCTCCTCTAGTAGAGTAATTATCTACAACATGTTTCTGATGGTGGAGCTGGGCTAACCGAAGTTGCCAGTTAGAATCGAAAGGATTCGAAGCTAGAGCTTTTGTGGCAGCACAAAGATCTTTGATGATTGCATCATATGAGAGTCTGTAGTACATGGCAAGCTATCTACCATAAATGCTAAAAAACCTCGCAGAGCGAGTAATAGCATCATTCCACCACACAATCCAACTAGTGTGATGATGTGGCCTGGGTTGCAAATTCCAAACCCTTTGAATGTGGGTCATTGGGGCCTGATGATGCAAGAGATACGTGTTGAGGTAGAATTGCATCTTGAAAGGATGCATCCTAGCTGGCTACCATTCAATGCTAAAATTTATGGGGAAGTAATCAGACAAAATCACATCAATGAGTGGAGAGACGGGCAAATCTTGATCTTCAAAATAAGAAAAAAAAGATTGCGTTGTTATCATGGCACGATCAAGCCTTTTAAAAATTCTATCAGAGCCACCTCTTAAATTAGACCAAGTGTGCCAAACCCCACCTAGGCAATGACGGTTGGTACTAGGATCGAAAAGACAATTTATTACGCATATAGTACCAGACTTCTCTCTCACCAGCTATCTATCGAAAAGGAAAAATCCCATCCTTATCTGATGCCACCTCAACCATATTGAAATCTCCACACGTGACCCAAGTTGCAGGTGGCAGAGCATTCACAATCCAACGCCATAAGTGTGATCTTCTTACCACATCATTATGAGCATAAACATTATCCCAATGGAATGATTTTTGATTGACAACAAAACCCATATATCTCTCTGCATGGGGTTAGAACCGTGAGAAATAACTACAGAAAGACAACGAGGGGAAATGAGAGTAGCAACTCCACATCGACCAGCCTCATGCTGGGAAGAAAAAACCAGGCTATTCGGCCAAATAACATGGCATGGAGCAGTAAGCATGAAACCAACAATTTTAACTTCCTGGAGGCAGAGAACATCTAGGCCAGAAACACGTTGACGAACATCTATAATAGAATACTTTCTGGTGAGGTTTGTGAGACCTCAAACATTCCATGAGATGTAATTCATGAAAAATCTTGAATAGCATTCTCATCCCCAAGAGAGGAGAAGCTATTACACAAAAAATTTGAACTGAAACCAAGAAGAGAGTCCCCACCAGAAATAACTCTTTGCTTCTTGGAACCACCATCTGCAATCTCAGTACGCCCAAAAGGGTTGTGTGAGCCACACATAGATTGTGGAGCATTAATCACGGACGTATCCTGAGGAGTGCAGATCAAAAGGGGTTGAGAGGCACCCTCAGAAGAATCCTTCCTTGGCTAGCTAGGGTTTGAAACCAAAGCAGACGATGTAGAGACCACCTGGGCAGACGGTGCCTATGGAGGAGTCTCCGCTGTCAGCTGAAAACTTGAACCGATGGGTTGCTTTTGGGTAGAAGCCACAAAGTTCTTGCCTTTGCGAACCACAGTGGTCCATTCATCATTTTTTGCTCCCTCCACAGGTTGAGAGTCAGTTTCCTTAACCAGGGATTTCGTCTTTGGCACAGCTAAAGGACAATCCTTGATTTTGTGCTCCATCGACTAGCACCTAAAATAGGTGTTGTGAAGATTCAAATAAAGCACCTTCTGGGTGAAGGTATTTCCACCCACTTGAATATCAACAGTTTCTTTGAGGTTGCAGGAAAGGTCGACCTCAAAACAAACCCTCTTTTGAGGGTGAGCATTGAAAAAATGGTTTGGTTCAAGACAAATAACTTTTCCAATAGACTAAGCAATAGTTGGCATGAAAGGCCAACAAGGAAAAGGAAGACCAAGGAACTCAACCAAGACCCGGACTCTGAACTTTTTTTCATCTGAGACAGAAAAGTCTCAAGACCAATGCTGGAAAACTAGAAGGGAAGACCAAACGGTCCATGGCCCATGAGAGAAGATAGCCTCAACATGGGAAGGGTTTGAGAAGCAAAACAAAAAAAAACCCTTGGTGAGGCTTTGAACACCATCAAGCTAGACCCTATGAGGAGTCTAGGCTTTGGAAACCCATTCACATAACATGCTTTCAAGAGGGATCCTACCCACAAAATATCCTATCAAAGTGCATTTTTCAAGCCACTCACAGGCATTATCAAAATCTTGAATAAGAAGCACCACATCAAGGGAGAACATACCTCGTGAAACACTTTTGGAACAAATTTGTGAGGGCTTTTTTTTCTGGGGCACCATGAGTATCCCTTGCAACAACTCCAGCACCAACATCAATTGTTGGGCTAAAGTTGGTTGGAGCTATAAAAAACTCTAAAATCCCACAGTAAATGCGGTTTGACATGCAAGAAAATTTTCTAAAAAGCAGTACACAACCTAAAACCCTAGCAGAGCTCCCTAATCTTTGACATCCACATTGTTTTAATATTTTGATGACTCTTAATCGTTGCTACTTTGTTTTAATTATGCCTCTTTCATTAGTAAATCTGCATGCTAATTATATGTTAACTCATTAATATTAATGACTAAACATTCTTAATAATAGTAATGATTGATTGTTGATCCATGTTGGCTATCTTTGTTGATCGTATGATTTGGCTATCCATAGTTGGTCATCGTATATGCATTTTTTTCCATAATTTTTGCCAATATTTCCATATAGTCTTGTATTTTGTTATCATTATGTATAAGGATAATACAAGTAGGTTTCTTAGTATTAATATTACTTGACATACCCTTGTTTGGCTTTTACAGATTGAATGAGAACATCACAAAATAAATCTAAGTATTTTATTACTTTCATTGATGATTTTTCTTGTAAAACTTGGATCTATTGTTTGGTTAACAAATCAGAAGTTTTTGGTACATTTGTTGAGTTCGACCAATTAGTTGAAAAACAAAGTGGTCAATTAATTAAAAATATCAAATCAGATAATGGGGGAGAGTATAAGTCAAATATGTTTCTAGATATAGAGGACATGCGATTAAAAGAGAGTTTACCACTTCTTACACTCCACAACAAAATGGGGTTGCTAAGAAAAAAATAGAACTATTGTTAAAATGGATCGAAGCATGATGAAACAAATGAACCTAGAAACATTGTTGACATGGCCCATTATCTAGTGACATTGTTTGTGTTCTCCCTCCTAAATATATAGAAGTCCCTCAATTGGATCTTTACAAGGGAAAATTTGATCCCTTGACTCATGTGAAAACATTTCAAACTTTGTGTAGTGATTTTGCTCATGGTCAAAAACTTTTGGCTAAATTGTTTACTATAAAATTTAGAGATAAAGCTTTGCAATGGTATTCTTCTTTTCCTTCTTATTCAATTACATAATTTCAACAATTAGCTAATGCTTTCATTAAACAATTTCATAGTAATATTGGTCCTAAGATTACTTTGACTGATTTGATTCATTGTAAGAAAGGTGTTAAATAAAAAGTGATTGATTTTATTGGTAGATATAATCATTTGTATTCTCAAATTTCTTATCCTATGCCTGATCATGATGTCCAAAAAACTTTATTTCTAATTTGCAAAAATAAATTAGGGATAAGCTTCTCTTTTCTATGTTTACTTCCTTTATGCAGTTGTGTGTAGTGCTTCATAGCTATCAACTTCAAGTGAGTCAATTTGAACAATATTCTTCAATGGCTCTAGCTGATAAGAATGAAAGTACTCAACAACCTTTTGCAAGGTTTAGAACAAACAAGGGATACATCAAGTTCAATGGAAACAACAATACCCAGGTAGCGTCTGGGACAACAGGTGTGCCTCCTTAATCCAAGTATTTTTGAAAAGAATTTACTCCTCTTTTTGAATATTTGCATAGCATTATGACACAATTTTTGAACAAAAATGTGTTGAAACTTCCTCCCATTAAACCAATTGACACATCCAAAAATTTCCACCTTATCATGATTCCAAATCTTTTTGCCAATATCATCGTCAACTCGGTCATGACACCAAAAAGTGTTCTTCCTTAAGCAGTAGAATTCAAGACCTTATTGATAACAATACCATATATGTAGCTGGTGTGAATGAAAAAGGAAATAAATATGTAGCTCCTCCTAATCAAAACCTCCAAATCTTTACTAATCCTTTGCTTTCTCATTCTACTAATGTGATTGAGTTTGAGCATCTTGCCTTTTCTCCTAATGATCTTGGCCCTGAGTCTAATAATGTTGTGAATTTTATTGATAAACCTACACCTCCTAAGGACCTATGTATTACCTTTTATCCTAGTGAAACTATTTAATCACTTGATGGCCCACTATATATTACTGCGAAAATCAAAGACATACTCTCGCAAGGGGTGCTCATTCATCTAGCGTGTATGGTGAATGTGATAGCTAAAGAATATCATTATACCTTACAATTGTATCAAGTAATGTATGATAGATCTAACATGGTGATTAAAATATTTGATGGTTTCTCTTGTCTCTCTATTGGCTCTATTACTCTTCCCATTGAGGTTGGTACCAAGTGCTTAGATGTCATTTTTGCTATCATTCCTACATCAGATCAATTTCATGTGAAGTTGGGACATCCTTGGCTCTCTTCCATGCAATTCCTTCTACTATTCATAAGTTTTTAAAATTTCCTCTTAATGACAAAATCATAACAATTAATCATAGCATGCATCAACCCATAGTGAGGCATGGAGATGTTAATCTTGATTACTTTTGGTCTAAACAATTTGAACCTCTTCAGCCTTGTAGTTATGCTCTTTTTCAATCTTATCAAAAGTGGAAAAATGAGATGATTTTATCCTTGACTAATCCTAGAGATCCTAAACTCATCCCTCTTCTTCATGATAGACCTATTCCTCCTCCTTGTGATGGACCCAGTCTCCTTCCTACACCCTATATTCCTCCTTTATATGTTGCAGTTCTACCTCCTACATCTTACAAAGGAAAGCACCTTTAACATATCCTATTTTTCAACCTAAAAAATCTTCTTCCGTGCATCCTTCTTTAAAAGAAGAGAAGAAGCCTATTCCTATTGATCATAAACCTTAACAACCCTTGGCTAAACCTAAAAGAAATCGTTGTGTGTGAGAACAATGATGGAGACACCATGCTAAGGCTCATGAACTTGATTCTCAACCCATTTCCTCCCCAAAGAATCTGAATGTTGACATGATCTCATTTGTCTATTCTTCGCCTAACCCTATGGAGGAAGTTAAACCTAAAGCCCCAAGACATAAAATGCTTAAGAAAAATGTGTTAGGCCCAATATGGAAAGCTAATGTACTGAGAGGGGAGGGGTGAATCAGTACTCCAAAAATTTTCTTGAATAATAACCTTACTGTTATGCATAAACAAAATAGTGCAGTAACATAAAATAAAGTTAAAACAAATAGATAACAATCATACATGATTCACTCCATAACACATATTTTGGTTACGTAGAAACTCTTGGTTAGAGAGAAAAACTACGGTGGGGAAGGCACCCACAACTTCACTACTGCAATAATAAAGAATTCTTAGTTAGAGCTACATTTAGCTATTTCTGATAGCTTACCCTGTTAGGAGTAACAAGATCTATTAGATCTACCTTGCTAAAGGATTTTACAACATTTATTCTGAATGCTACACCTAGTTAGAGGCTTTACAATTTATAGACTTGGTTAGAGTCTTTTACCCTTTTAAAGGTTTCTCTTTCAATCTTCACAATATTACAATAAAATCATTACAAATATCTACAACTTTACATCTGAAATGTTATAGCAGATTCTATGTGCTCAGAATAAGATTACCTTGCATATAGCATACCTCAGTAACCCATATAGTAACTCGGTAAACCCTTCTGTTTACTCTGTTCTTCGACTGTTCTCTGAAAAACCTTCTCGGTGACCTCTGTGTCTCTGTAACAGTCTTCCTTCATTCATACATGCACATACCTTGCCCTTAACTCATGCTGTATAAATGGATCTCTTACAACGGTGATCTAATTCATTGCTTCGATCTTACAAACAAGATTTATTGAATGAATAACTATACAAAATATTTCATTGGTTAAATTGTCTTTGTAATCATACATAATCTTCTGGTGCAATTTCCAATGTAATAACGGTTAGATGTGCCTCAATCTTGTAACACATTTTCATATGCATGTCCAGGTTCAATGTATCTGGTAACACGTTTCACTCGGTGTATGTCAACTCGATGTGTCATCTTTACTGCTCGGTAGTCTCAAAAAGATACTCAGTAGACAACTCGGTGTGTACAGCGTTCTGTAACTGCTTTCTTCTGTAACCGACTAGACTGTGCATACCGACTTCTCTATGTATATACCAACTACATGATACGGTAGTGCTAACTGACTAGAATGTATAGTATGACTTTGAATATAAAACTAATGGCAACTTGATAAGTAGTAACAATCTCCCCTTTTGACATTAGTTGAGATGTTTAACAAAAACTACTTTCAAATTCATAACTCAAAAATCTATATACTTGCAAAATGACTATACTTGACAGTAAATACAATAGTCAATGAAATAGTATATTCAGATATACTTCCCTTATCATTATTCTGTACATAACTCTGATTTTGCATGCTCGGTTCTGTGCTTGTGTGCTCTGCTTGCTTTGCATACTCTGTATACTCTGCTCGGTATACTCCCCTATATACAATACTCAAAACTGTATCACTCCCTAAATATAGTATATTACTCCCCTTATGTAGTATTACTCCCCTTTTTTGACAAACATCAAAAACTTAATTTCCATCCGGGGGTGGTAACTGATCAAAAATAGATTTATACTTCTTCCGGGTGTCGGTGAGTGTGACTGAGAGTGCATCCTTTACACTTTCCATTAAAGAATTTTGTGCTTGAATATCAACCAATAGTGATATTAAGCCATCAAGAGTGCTTCCCTCTTGTGTAGTAGATAGGCATGTAGCTTGGTTAATCTATTCCTGAACTGATGAGAGATGAGGAAGGAATAATGTCTGGAGGGTCATTATATCCATCCTGATCTTATGTTCTTCATTTCTGAGTTCTAACTATTGAGCCATGAGCTGTTGAAGCTTTGTGTAAAAATTTTGAACTGAATTTGGCTATGTGGTCAATTTAGTGGAGAGATCGGTGATCTCTTTCTCAATTACATCAGTTTTATTCTTGATATCTTTAATGAATAAGGAAAATGTACAAAGTTTTTGAAATAAATAAAGAATATGCTTGAGTTGAGGGGACAACTCAGCAATGAATTTGACAAGCTTGACTTTTCCTATAGCTAGAGCTTTTTGTACCTCTTCTATCATTTTTGCAATAAGCTCTTTATCTTTTAGCTTGCTCAGGTACTTAGATGCATCAACTCCAGATGTTTCTATTTGATTAAGGATTTCATCTAGTTGAATGTGGATGGCTGCATCGGTTGACACTGTTGTTGATGGTAGCATTTTTGTTAGCAGTGTCTTCACCTTCTGTAGTACTTTATTCTTCTTTTGAATGACCATCTGTTTTTCCTATTCGGCCTTTGCTTTGCATAGTTCACCAAAATCAATAAGTGCTTGCCCCTTTAATTTTGAGATATCCACATTAGGCAACACTATTGGTTTAGTCAAGTCAACTTTAAAACTATGCTTTTTCACTTTCTTCTCTTTACCTTTGGTCGGTTGTACCAAGACAATTGCTTGTGAGGCTTGCTGACCCTCGGTAGGTTTCTTGGTAGATGCAACACTTTGGTCTGTTCCTGTAGCCGTTGAGGTGTCCTTGGGTGTCTCAGAACTAGGGTTCTCAGCTGCTACATTCTCAGTGCTTGATGGGGCTTGAGAGGTCATTTCTTGAGTTGTACCTTCTATTGCTTTAGACTGGTGACCTTCGGTGTCTTGTGCTGTATCTTTAGGTGCTTCGGTAGAGATAGGTGGCTTGACCGGCGGATAAGGCTGAACTTGTACTATCACAGGTTCACTAGATACAAGTTTTGCATAGGTAGTGCCTTCTATCATTTCCTGCTCCGGTGCTTCTGCATCCATGACATCTTCATCAATTTGAATAGTGTGAGCTGGGTCTTGCTCGGTAGCATCAGGACCTTGATCGGTGACATCAGGATCTTGCTCGGTGACATCAACAATTTCAACATGAGATTGTTCACCAACATCCTTTAGTTTGAATATTTCCTGCCACTTGGCTTTTGTCTCATTTTCTACATCAATGTATAGCCCATTCATCAATTTTAAGGCTCTCTGTTTGACAAGAAATTTAGAATTATAGGTTGTCAAATGCTCCTTTATTTCTGCTATAGACATATCAGGAAATAGATGGACTAGACTTCTTTCTCTAATTTGTTTCTCTGAGTCCATTGCATATTTCCACCTATTATCAATATGCAAGTAAAGTTCATTTGGAAGTGACTTTACAAGTTCTAATGGAGCTAGCCGAAACTTTGGAAGTGTACAAATGACAGCTTCTTCAATTTGTCGCTTCTCATCATTATTCCTAGTCTCATACTTGACATACCTAAATCCTGCAAATCCACCATATTCTTTAAGATTGGCACAAAAGTTTTCAACACTATGAATATTTACCTTCTTTCTTTTTACAATCTAGAATTTGTTTGCCTCATCGGATTCTGTATCACTAGACTCTTTTGCCAAAATGAGTCTCCGAGTAGATTTCTTGTAGGTCTTGGTTACCATGGGAACTGTAACACTCTTTTGTTTCTTACTCAGTGATGCAACTGATGCTCTAGTGTTAGGTCTCTTTGTTGGTGGAGTCGGTAGGGCCTTTGAAGTGTCCAGTTTCTTTCTTTTTAACACTTTACCCTTAGGCAACTCGGTACTCAATGTTATTGCTGCCTCTTGAGCTTTAGATTCCTCTTCGGTAATGGCAAGAGTGCCTTTGATAGGTGTAGAGGAGGATTCTTCACCGAATTTCTCAGATAAAACCTTTATCATCTTTGTAGCCTTTCTTGTAGCTTTAGGTACTACAATGCTCATTTTTACCTTTTCCTTAACTTCTTCATAGGTTCCATATCTTAGTTCAGTAGCATGCATTGGCAGTGTGAGATATATCAATTTGCTGTTGTGTGATATCATAGTCAATCTCATAACCCATTGGTGGCAAAGATTGAGTCCTTGGTTCTACAACATTCACATAGCAGTAATCGGTGTCTACCTCAAAACATATATCATCCTTATATTTCTCTACCAGCTGTGGTGGAATCCGGTACCTGTTGTGCATCTTTTCTTGAAATTTGCTGAAGTAGTCATCCATGATATCATTGAAATTATCTCCCAATTTCTTGATAGAATCATTAATTTGATGGGTGATTGGTCGGTGTAGCTCCCAAACTACTTTACCGACTAAGGGAAAGAACTTCTCAAAGTAGAAAAACATGCATACAAGAAGTGAACCAAACTTCAGTGTATTTGCTAAGTTGTTCTTCTTCGGCTTCCTTATTGTGTTCAAGTTCTCAAACAAGTTTTTCCATAACACTTCACATAAATCTACTTTCATTCCCTTTTTCACTATTTTGTAGGCTAAGTCAACTGTTGCACAGGGTACACTGTTTTCCCTTGCTGATTGGAAGAAATAGTAACCAATTACTCTAATTGCAAACTTAAGTTCTGCATCAATGACATTATTCAGTTTTAGTCCTCAGTAATCAGATTCAACTCCAGTTAAATTGATTAACTCCTTCTGTGATATCATTTTCTATGCTTGTGCATGATCATACATAGGATACCCGGTGATCACATGAATGATTTCCTTAGTGATTTTGAATGGTTGCTCCTCTAGCCACATAAAATCATCATGAACTCTGCTTAAAACAAACTTAACCCACTGGGGTTTGAACACACGGGGATAGGCTAGGGCTTCAGTTAATCCCTTGATTTTGATATGCTCGTACTTGCTATCCATTTTGCCATCGGTACATAGCTCATCATATGTGTCACTAATCTCAACATGACTAAGTTCTTCAACACGGTATTTGGTGAAGAATCTAACATCTTCGACTAACAAGACTCAATCTGGGATGAGTGAAAAGGCAGTTTTGTCATCCAATTCAGAGGTGACTTTAGGAATCAAAGTGTATTTCAGTGAGGGCTTCTCCACATTCTTGTCAACTACGGGATCTTGGATCTTGGGTGCCATTTGTAAATTCTAGATAAAAATTAGCAAACTATCCTTAGGGTTTGACGGTTTACAAACGGCAGACGCTTCACACTCGGTAGATAATATCAATTAGACAAGATTGGAAAACCAGCTTAATAGTGTGATGAGATTTGATGTAAATACCTTGGATTCACTTTGAATGAAGTTTGATCACCTTGATTCGCTTTTCTCTGCTCTCTTGAAAACTTGGTGAATGAAAATGATCATGAAAATACCTTTAAGTACACAAAATACCTTATTGGGCTCCATGCGGGTTAGGTCAAAACATTAAATGCACTCGATTTACCTTTAACCGATTTACTCTCATTTCTTTCGTTTTAACCAAGTAACCAAATTTCCTTCATTTACTGACTTGACAGGCTTCCTGTATTCACCGACTTGACAGGTTTCCTGTAAAGTACTTTTGATAGAATTTCAAACCTACTAATGCATCTTAACTATGCAAATTTTGAATTTTGTACATACTAGAATAGGAACTGTTATGATTTTAACCTTTAGAGAATGGAGTCCCTTCATACCTTTTCTGATCAATTTGGAATAGGTGCACCTAACTCGGTAGGTAAGGTGCTTTCTTCATCTGACATGATTTCCTTCTTTTTCCAAATCATCTTGAATTTTTCTTTTATCTTTTCAGTGTCTCCTCTAGGTTGATCTCTGCAATCTCCAGCTAAATGTCCAACTTTGTGACAATGAAAACATGCCATACCAGGATTTCTCCATGATCTTTGGTTGTTCATTCTAAACCTTATAAAATAGTTGGCACTGATGTGTCCATATCTTCCACAACATTCACACCATATTCTTGTATTGTAATCCCATAGTACTGCTGCATATTGTCGGTAAGGATCTGTGTGAGTTCGATAACCTCTAGTGTTTTCTTGGTGTGCAAGCCACATGTGGTTCTTTTGCTTAAGCCAACACTTCTCTGTACTATGTCCATATCTATTGTAGTTTTTACAAAACCCTTTGAATTTTGCCTTCTGATAGTTGTTAACAGACTTTGTCCTACATTGATTAGATGTGTGACCATATTTATTGCGATTGTAACAATAATCATTTGACTTAGTGATATTCAGTTGCTTACCTTTTCTGATCTGGCATATGTTGGTAGTATGACCTTGATTTCCATAGTAGTAGCAAATAGGCTTCTTCCTTTTGATTTTATTCCTGTTTCCAGCTCGCTTTGATGATTCTCCTCTCTTGGTATATGAATTCCTTTCTCAGTAGATTCTTTTCCTTTGTAATCGAGTCCTGCATCTTTGTTGGGTCTTTTTGTATTCAGTTGCTCATCCAACATTTTTGATGCATCATAACTCTTCTTCAATGTTTCTTTGGATTTCTTCTCTGTTTCAAGTTCATCGGTCAACCTTGATACTTCAAGTCTTAATGCTTGATTCTCATCATTCTTCAGAATTGCTTCATGATGTGCATAACCTAGTTGATCTGTCATATTTTGTTGAATCCTAGTCAACCTTATGATTTCATCATTCTTATTAGATACTAAGACTTCAAGTTGTTGTTTCTCTTTTTGTAGATCTCTTGCTTTATCCTCAGCTGTCCTTAATGCATCTAGATTTTCAGTCATCTGTGTGCTGAAATGTTCATGTTCTCTTTTCATTGCTTTTAGTTGATCAGCCAATGCTTTGTTTTTTTCTTTCAACACTCCAATCATTTCTTCAGTTTCTTCAAATATACTATTCTCAGATGATGTCTCAATTTGTTCCACTAACTCTTGAGAATCCTGCAAGTCATCGGATAATCTTCTTCTTACTTTTAGAGATTTTTGCATTTGCCTTTGCATGTCTGCAATCACTTGATTTGCATGATCTAGCTCTTCTTGCAGATACACAATCCTCCAAGATTGTTTATAGCCTTCCATTGATAAGATCTTTCTCTTTAGGTACTTAAACCCTTTTCCAAGATTCAAGCTCTGATACCAATTGTTAGGCCCAATATGGAAAGCTAATGTACTAAGAGGGGAGGGGTGAATCAGTACTCCAAAAATTTTCTTGAATAATAACCTTACTGTTATGCATAAATAGAATAGTGCAGTAACATAAAATAAAGTTAAAACAAATAGATAACAATCATACATGATTCACTCCATAACACATATATTTTGGTTACGCAGAAACTCTTGGTTAGAGAGAAAAACTGTGGTGGGGATGGCACCCACAACTTCACTACTGCAATAATAAAGAATTCTCGGTTAGAGCTACATTTAGCTATTTATGATAGCTTACCCTGTTAGGAGTAACAAGATTTGTTAGATCTACCTTGCTAAAGGATTTTACAACATTTATTCTGAATGCTGCACCTGGTTAGAGGCTTTACAATTTATAGACTTGGTTAGAGTCTTTTACCCTTTTAAAGGTTTCTCTTTCAATCTTCACAATATTACAATAAAATCATTACAAATATCTACAACTTTACATCTGAAATGTTATAGCAGATTCTATGTGCTCAGAATAAGATTACCTTGCATATAGCATACCTTAGTAACCCATATAGTAACTCGGTAAACCCTTCTGTTTACTCTGTTCTTCGACTATTCTCTGAAAACCTCCTCGGTGACCTCTGTGTCTCTGTAATAGTCTTGCTTCATTTATACATGCACATACCTTGCTCTTAACTCATGATGTATAAATAGATCTCTTAAAATGGTGATCTAATTCATTGCTTTGATCTTACAAACAAGATTTATTGAATGAATAACTATACAAAATATTTCATTGGTTAAATTGTCCTTGTAATCATACACAATCTTTTGGTGCAATTTCCAATGTAATAATGGTTAGATGTGCCTCGATCTTGTAACATATTTTCATATGCATGTCCAGGTTCAATGTATCTGGTAACACGTTTCACTCGGTGTATGTCAACTCGGTGTGTCATCTTTACCGCTCGGTAGTCTCAAAAAGATACTCAGTAGACAGCTCAGTGTGTACTGCGTTTTGTAACTGCTTTCTTCTGTAATCGACTAGACTGTGCATACCGACTTCTCTATGTATATACCGACTGCATGATACGGTAGTGCTAACCGACTAGAATGTATAGTATGACTTTGAATATAAAACTAATGGCAACTTGATAAGTAGTAACAAAATGATGGTTCATGTTCTATTCCAATTAAAGATCCTATTTTTATTAATCTTGATGAAGAGATGGATGAAAATGGTGTTCATGCTAATGATTTCAATGATAAATATGAATATGTTGATGTTGACAATTATTTATCTAAACAATTTTCACGAGCATTAATTCTAGCTCCTACTAACAGACAAAGTGATCCATCATTGGAGCATGGTCCTTGTTTGGACCTTGTGGTAGCTCCATCTACCATGCTCAAAGTTGCTCCTCTTGCATATTGTCCACCTTCTCAAAACAATGTTGAGAAATATTGGGAGGTGGATGACTTGTTTGATTAGCTTCATCTGTTCCATAGACTCTGTGTGTGTGTGTGTGTGTGTCTCTCTCTCTCTCTCTCCTCTCTCTCCTCTCTTTCTTGTTTCTAACCTTCTTTTTGTTTCTCAATTATTATATTTGTTTTCCTTAGTGTTGTCTAATTGAGGATGATGCAAGGCATTGAGATCTCTTTTGGTCTCCCCCATGTTGACTAAAACTTCACACAGGTTCCCTTATTCCATTGTGGTTCTAATTTCTTAGGGGATGAGGACAATTCAATTCAAATATACATGATATACATTATTTATCATAAGAGCATACTAGCCCTAAAGTTAAGTAGAACCCTTATGTGTTTTATGTGAACTATGATCATTATCCCTTGATTCATCCTTTCTTGGAGGCATCTCCTAGTGATAACATTCTTTTCTTTCGGATGTATTCTACCTTCAATCAATTTCTTCCATTGTGGCATACACAATCACTTTAACATGGGGGCATACACTCCGCTCAATGTTTCTCTCTTTGCATATTTTGATACTCAAGTTGCTTTGCAAACTTTAGTCTCGTGCTTTGTAATTTTGGTATTTTTCTTTTCATGACTCATGGTAAGTGAACCTTACTAGTCTTGTACTCATGTTTCTTTTTCTCTTTCTCTTATGATGTCACTTTTATCTTTATCTTGAAGTTGTAAGATACCTAAAGTCCACTAGGGCCTTGATGAGACTTGCCTCCTTAGCATCTTGATGAAAGTTTTCAATGCAAACCTTTGTACTTTATCGAGAGTATGCTTAGTCTCACACTCCTGCTAAAGTGGGGGCTAAATGTAGCATCCTAAATTGTACTCCCTTACAATTTTGTACAAATTTGGGTCCTTACCTTTCGTGTGTCGTGGCCTGATTGGAGACTTGATTTTGCTCATACCATGCATATTTGCCATATTTTTTACCTTGCACTTCATTCCCTTTCATTTTCCAGTGCCAAATTGGTCAGGACTAGGGTGCTAGCACCCTAACTTCCCCTAGGACCAGAGCACCCAGCGCCTTGGTCCTCCCAATTAGGACCCATTTTTGGTCCCCTTAACAGTCACAATATTTGAGCAGGAATCATGACCCCATGTCGGCTAAAGTTGGAAAGTTAAGTTGGTTTTCAATAGGAAATTATAAAAGGAGGTCTACCCCTCTCATTTTGATATACATTTGATACAATTAGAAATACACACGCATCAATTCAAGCAATCAAGTATTCAAGTTCAAGTGAGCAAGTAATAGCCTTTTTTCAAGCATTGGAGCAGCGATAAGGTCAAGATTCAAGCGTTGGATTTTGCGTTCATGTTATATGTTATTGAAGACTTCATTTTGTGTGGAGACAAATAAAACTTCTTAAGGAGGTATAACATTTGTGTTTTCAGTCATTATTCAACATCTCCCTCAAAAGAACATTTCCATGTTGTAATTCCATCATATTTCATTTCTATTTCATGGATAATTCCAAAACTAGGGTTTGACCTAAGGCAAGCTCCTATTCCCAACCTATTTCCCTTCTCTATTGTGTGCAAGATTAGGTACGGAGATACGATCTTCAGGATTGGCTTTATTAACAATGATGAAATGGTCCCTCATTGGAGTGTGAAAAGTGTAGAGGACCAAAGCAACCGTCGCTATGGCCCCAACAAATCAGGAGCTCCTTTTGGGAACATATCCAAATACATTTGCATTTCTCAAATCCAAGTTCATGGATCGATCCAACGACTATAGCTAGTTGTTCATGCCTTTTTACATCAATTCCAATACATTCACCCAAATTTCAACATTTTACCAATTCAACTTAAAAGAGGGCAATTCAAATCAAATAACCAATAAATCCAATAGAATTCTCAGTCCTTATCCTTGTTGGTTTGTGGCTAGATCCATTGCATTTACTTCCCTCTTTTAATGTAATGGTACCTAAGTAAAAATTAGCGGTTTTTATCCTTCTTGTGGTTGAAACCCTAATTTTTTACCATTACACAAACACATGAACATGAAAAACTCTAATCACACACACATGCTTGCACAAGATTGATGTATTTTTTCTCCACAATGGTTGAATGATGAATTTGTAACCTTAAAGACCTCTAAAAATGCTTGATGAATGCTTCACATATGCATGAATATTAGGTATGGAGACTAAGATCTAAAATGAATTGATATAATGTCTTTATATAGGGGTTAGGTAAATTACCAATTAGGCCAACCTCCAACGATCATGTATAACCATGGGGATGAATTCCCACCAAGGAGATACAACACCTACCTTATTTAAAATTTGGGCCCCATTAAGAGGGACCATGACATTTTAGGGCACCATGGTCTAGACCAGAATGTACCACTCCCTGGTTCCACTACAAAGGGGACCAAAATAAAGTGTTGGGGAGATAGGTGCCCTTGTATGGGACCCAAAACAAGTTGTTCATGACATCAAAGTTTGGAAATAAGCACAAATCAGACCTAAAGAGGGGATGGGAATAGAACACGCTAAAGTGAAAGCACAAAAATCTCAGTGTAAATTGGACCGGTAATAATTTACAACACTATAGAAATTAAGATGATTAAGATCTAATAAGATCATATTTTAGCAAGCAATTGCATTAGGAACCATGTTTATGCATGACATGATTACATCAAAATGATTTCGAGAAGAATTTATTTTTCAATACCTACAAAATCTATTCACTTAATGTAGATATAAAATTAAGAAAACTCAATGGTGTTAAAGAGTATTGTAGGACCTAGTATGTAGGGATTGAAGCTTAAGGCTTTCTTGCAACTTAGTGAGGCCCCAAGGCTAAGTTAATGATGTAAAGAGATAAAGTGTGGAAATGGATGTCAATATGGTGGTGGAAATGGATGTAAATGTGATTGTCCAAATGGATGTCACTAGGCTAATGGTTGACATCTTATTAAACCTTTTGATGCAACTTGATGAGTGATTGTGCTTGTTGGTGTTATATTTATATTGCACTTATTATATTAAAAAAAATTAATCCATGCACTAAAATCGCAAGCTATTAATTAAAAAAATTAAAGTAAAATAAATTCACTACATAAAAAGTTGTATCCCATTTAACCTCATTTTAAAAAAAAAATTATCAATAATTAAATTATAATGTCAATTTTATAAAAATATACATTTTTTTTGTTACCAATAGTATTCCCTCCTGGTACCCATTAATGAGGCAAGTTGAGGCAAGACTAATCCCTAGGGTGTGGTTAAGAGCCCATATATTACACACACCGTATAAACACCGGGTTTGGAGAATCGAACTTGAGACCAATGGCAAGAAAACCCACTGCAAAAGCCAACTCTCCTACCCATCATGAGCTTTTTTAATATTAGTTTTTAATACAAACATAAAATATAGTAAAAGATATGCATTTCATTAAATTATATCATTTCAAAATTCGAAACATATATGTTACTTTCTAATGATTTAAGTTTAAAAGTTGAATCAATGTTGGTCACTTCCTTTATAAAAGTGTGACACAACTTTGAACTTTCACCCCTCCATCTACTAGGCTTAAACAAGTGAAAATAAAGAAAATATGAACTAACTTAATGCCTTATTATAGCATTCATTCAAATGATTTAACTTCATAATTTATGCAACCAGTTTAAACATATCCAAAATCCATTGTAGTCCTTAACACTAAGTTCTTTCAAATAGTCTACTAAACACTTAGCATACATTGTCAAATTCCCATATTTCCTTAACATAAGAGCAAGATCACTACAAACATGTTTGACTCAAACCCAAATTGAAATATTTTTCTATAAATTTACCTTCCAATTTCTAGAGATTTGAAAAAAGAGTTTTATTGCTTAATTCTTAAAATGTTCCAAATTGAATTTGTCCTCTATGGGTTTTGTTTCTATATATTCAAAATCTGTGTGTTCCTAACATATTTTCCTATATTTTTTCTATATACTGTTAATGTACAACTTTTAACAAATAAAATACAAAGTTTGCATAATTTTTATTCCAATTCAAAGGTGAACTCTTTTGGATTTGCAATAATAATATAATTTCATTAAAAAAAAATAAAGATATTTTGCGTGTTGTCTTGTGATACTTAATTTTTCTTATAATGATCTAATAAATATTAACATGGAACTCTCTATATTGTCTCTTTCTAAAAATATGTCAATAAGTCCCATATGGATGTTTTATTTTTATTTTTTTACAAGGGGGAATCAATAGGGGTAGGAAAGCAATTTGTAGGTTAGTTCAAGACAAGGCGAGCCCCCTATAAACCCCTTAGACTGTAGATAGGATTGAATAGGGTAACAACTAGAAAACCCAGTTTGCAAGAGTTGAAGCTTGGACATACATAGGAAGAACCCAAAGCCTTAGCATAACCTTACCAACCCTTCGGGTTAAGGGTGAAACCCCATATGAATGTTTTATTGAATTCTTAATTTGACAATGTTCTTATATGACTTTTTTCCCTACTTAGAATTTGAGACCGAATAATAATTATCCATAACAACAACATAAGTAAACTCATCCCACCATTTGAAGTTCCTAAAATACAAGATGATTTCAAGGATTGATTACCAAACATAAACAAAGTATGGCTAAAATAATTACATATTTCTTCAATTAATGAAACTCCATCTCTATTGATCATCTTTAATAATAATCCTTCGAATATTGTACCTCCCACATTAGGCAAATATGTCAATAAATACACTCTAAATTTTTTTTCTCTCAACTCAAATCCATTTTTCCATACATGTAAATAGACTCTCCTTCATATTTTTCTAGGCCACCACATCTATTTAGAAGACTCTATAAAAGATAAACTCTATCGGCTTCATGTTCATAATGGCAAGCTCTATATTAAGCAATTATGGAACCTCCACTAGAGATAGGATAATATAAATTAAGGAATTGAGTGTCAATTTATATTTATATGGAATTGATCCATGTTCACACATCTTAATTGTCAAATGAATTTTTAAACTTATATACCCAACAATAAAAAGAATTTGATACATTTGTTTTACTAGTATTTAAAATAATTATCGAACTTGACAAAAATTTGACAAAAATTTAAATTTTAGTAAATCTAAATTTTGTTAAAGATTAATCAATCAATAGAAAAAAGTATCTAGAACAAACAACATTTCTAATGACTAAGATCATGGTATGATCTCCTTTGAGTCACTATATAAAACAAAATTTGGAGTTCATCTACTAGAGTCTCATATGAAATATGACACCAAAAACTCAAAATAGATAAACATTAAACTATAAATCTGCCACCAAAACAAAAGGAGGTAAGTACTTTAGAGCTCCAAACCCACCACAAACATTAAGGTCACTAACAAAATTTAAACTTTTTCTATTATTTAATACATACATCCACCATATTACCTCTAAAATAAAAAAACATATTCACACATATCAACATCATCCATACCAAGAGCTTGACAAAATCATCAATATCATTAAAACTAATATCTTTAGATATTTTGTCATGTAATTTGCATGCATCCTGGAACAACATGGACCTTATATGTTAGTTGGCAGCTAACTATGTCAAAGACTCCCTCATTCCAGGTATGACTTTTCACAGTACAATAACGGATTACAATCTTCACTCTGGCAATGTAGACGTAAGTGGACTCTTCAAGCATTCTAATCTAAAGAAGAAAACGGGCTTCCTTGCATTTTATATTGCCCTGAAAAGAGCCCTCTTCAATCAAGATGAAAGGGTGCTGTTAAAAGCTCACAAAACAGATGTGGGTGATGCATTCTTTGACAGATGTATTCATTCTCTTCCTCAACCACAAAGTTCATTTGCCTTATCCTTGTCAACGTATAGCCACAATGGAAATTGAGGATGATGTCTCAGGTGTTCAGGGTTCATTTGAGTATCAATACTCCAGTCTAGATTTTGGGATCTCTATAACTGGACTCACATGCTTATATTAGAATTTATCTCTGGACCGTTTCAACCTATTTTTGTTCAAATATCTATAATTATCATTGTTATTCCTATAGGCTGTAAATCTCTGATTAAATCATACTTTTACTCGTGAAAATATTATACACAATTGTAACTGGTTTATTCTCCAATACAAATATAAGCTCATAGCTTTTATTTAGAAATAAAAAACTTTTGTTATGTTAAATGAAATGTAAATAATCAAACCAACAATTAATGGAAAAAATATTTATATACAAAATTTATAAAAATGATACAAAAAATTGTAAGAAAATCTATAAAATACCTAAGAATCTCCTTCCCCTACTGAACAAGGCTGCTCTGTCAAAATCCTATCGCCATCTATAGCAGACAAACATTAGACAGGGCTGCCTTTTAAGCGACACGCTAAGAAAGATCTAACAATCTGCTTGAACAAAGTTTTACAGCAAATTATCCAGCCCATATTTACATATTTCTTTTTTTTTGTTTGTTTGCCAGGCCCAGCAGCTAGCTTTGTTGAATGTCATCCTGTTGCTGAACAAGGCTGCTCCGTAAAAATCCTGCAACTTTTTAATCCTATCTATAGTAGAGTCCACACGATCAGAAAAAAAAATTAAAAACAATATATCAACCAAATAAAACATTTAAGGTTGCATAACACATTTTCAACAAATATATAGATAAATACCATATTCACAGTTAATAAAAATACAATACAACATCGCCAATACAAGGCTACTCCAATCTGTAATTACAAGGCCAGTCTCCTTTGCACTCACTCTTTCATCATGATAAGCTTGAAAATGAGGTTACAATATAATGAAGGTCCCTCCATTCCAGTTTGTATGGAGTCCTCCACTGGTGTGAGCTCCAAGTCGGCCATTATCATAGGCAGAGCTCAGCTCACACCAGTTAGGAGGAGCCCATACTTGGATGGCATTTTTTTTCAATATATAGAGGATCTCAACTGAAAATAAATTGTATGGGGAGGAATATATTTTTGGCGTTTCCTCCACGCAAATGCTGTAAAGTAAAATTAGATATTCCAAATGCTTTTTGTTTAATTACTTTTGTGCTGGACTAAAAAGCCATTGAAAAAATAGCTTTATTTGTTGGTGGTGCTTGCAATAATGGATTCGCTAAATGGTTTAAAAGATAAAGTTGAGACTTTTACAAATTCAGTCCATAGCTTTATCATTCATATGTCTAATCCTTCCTTTTTTAAGATTCTCAAGTTCTGTCTTATACAAAAAAATTATGCTGGTTTATGTTGGTATTTGTTTGACGCATGTCAGATGGGTGGCTCTCTGTAATGATTTCAAGTTTAATTTCGCTCTGAATGAGAACATTCTAGCTATGAAAGAAAGCAAGATATGTTTGTAATTTTATACAGTCACTGTTTTCAGATGGTATATATTGGATATTTGTTTATGTGATTATTGATTGTATATTATTAAAATATGGATTATAAGTTATTACAATTAAATTATATAATGATATTTATTAGTTCCTGGTAACCAGCTGTATTTAATGTGTTATTAATATTTTCTTTTTTAATCAAGCACATTATGTAATGAAGATTAGATGCAATTTTTTTAAGAAAATATGTTTCAAAAATTATTTTTCTTTTAGATAAAGGCATCTGCGGACTCAAGTTGCTGGATTATAACAAACTAGTATTCTACATTGCTGAATAAAAATCCGCTATTATATGTTCAAGGTGCGTATGTTTCCAGCTGAAGTGAGCAAGAGAGAGCCAATTCTGAAATCTCTGCTGTGTGTATTATTTTGTTCTGAATCCAAAAATTGAAAAAAAAATAAAAAATGTAGAAAATGGAAAATGGAAAAAAGGATTTCTCGATGGATGGGCGACCATTCTATATTTCTTATTGTCGGGACAGTCTCCTAGTGGACATCACTCCGATTCAGGAAAATTTGAATGCACAACTGCACCCCAGGAATTTGTCTAAATTTGCCATATCAAGGAGGTGTCAGATTCATGAAACGATGCAGCATGATGAGATGAATTGCTTGACATTCTTGTCAAGGATAGAAGTGGTTCTACAAGGGAAAATTTTCTTTTGGGATGTTCCAAAACCAGAATTGTGCATAAAGCTTGATGATGAGGGCAATGGAAATGATCCTTTTACAAGGTTCGTACTTAGAATTCAAAATCAGATAGAGGTAGGAAATGAAAGACTTGAAGGCATTTTGCTTCCTCGTTGGTGTCGTATTCACAATGAACCACATCCAAAATTCACTTGTTCAATATGCGAAGAAGCCATCAACCAAGCTAGATGTCAATTGGGATTATTAGAATTGCCAACGAAATGCATTTGGAATGAGCATCTTAGTCCTGCATCAAAAGAACAAAGCATTGCAACATCTTGTGAAGGAAGAAAATTGGGAAAAGATATTGAATCAAGCAATCAAGTGGATGAAGATTGTTCCTACATCACACTAGAATGAGAGGCCATTGGAATAAAGACCAAAGAAGCAATGAGGTACATCCAAGCAAGAGGCAACTATCATCGTATGGAAGCAAATGAATATATAGAATTGCAAGTTACTGAAGATCATCAAGAACCAGAAATAGAGGACTTAGTTCAGAATAGAGATGGTGCACTTCAAGAAGGAATAATCCTTAACAAAGAAGTTCAATCATGCATGAACAAGATGGAAGAAATGATAAGTAACTTGTAGCAAGATGGAATATTTGACGATCAATGGGCTGCCAAGATGGAAACAGAATATGAAATGCAATTTGGGTCGACGCTTGGTCCAATGATCACAGTCATGGAGGAATTGCTAGATGAAATTGAGAAAAATGGAATGCTACCTGATGAACAAGTAACTGTGACAGAGACGGAAAATGAAGAACAATTCAGGTTGGGGCTTGATCCATTGTTAGGGATTCAAAAGGAGCCAACACATGAGATGTTCCAAATTTCCAAATTCCCTTTTGAATCCAATTCCCACCACACTCCACCCAGTTTGGGACATGATGTTGATCTACATGTTTCGGATGCAAGTGGTATGGTCCACCACAACTTCAACCTCCTGATGAAGCAATGGACAATGAGCAAGAATTCCTGTCTACAAATGAAGACCACTAGGTTGTATCTTTCCCTATTGTTGACTATAAAGAATATCATTTTGATTATGAAGATTTAGGAAAGACATCTTGTTTATGGATCAATCATGGTCCAGACGAGTTACCCTAGTTACTAATCTTTCCTGAAGTTTTGCTTGAGTTTCAGGTTTGTACTTGAGGAGAATATTTTCTAAATTTAAAGATAAGTTTGCAAAACTTTGGACTATGGCTGCTACTTTGTTGTTGCTACACATCCTGAGAAATCATGCTAGGAGTTGTATATACTTAGGTCTTTTGAGTGTTGTTCGTTTAATTTTTTTTATTTTTGTTTAGAGTAGGTTAGTTTGCCTTGTTAGTCTAGTTGTTTTGCTTTCTTAGTTTAGTTTGCTTGTTTGTTTTGTTTTGCTTTCAATAAAGGGGATTCCATTTGTGAAGGGTGTTGTTTCTTAAGAACTCTAGCGTCTGTACTAAACTATGTTTAGTCCATTTCTTGGATAATTATTTATGAAGTACTTTGAATCCGAGGTTGTTCTTTTTCAACTTTGTCATTTGGTTGGAACTTGTGCTTGACTTGGAACAGGATCATTTATTGTGCCTTGACGCCAATATCATGTGATTATTATATTTTTTTACACTTAATGAATTCTCTAAGTCAATATGGTCTCCCAAGTGAAGTCATGGCAAACAAAGAAAAAAAAAGAGAAAATCATCAAAAGTCTTACTTCAGCACCACTATAATACTCAAGCACATGCGAGCTTCATTGCTTGCTAGCCTAAGCATGGGAATATAAGAAAAGAAAAAGAATATCAAAAATAATGAAAAAGAAAGGAATGAAAAATCAAAACACTTGGCTTTGGGTGTGCGGGAATCTCTACAGGTGTACCCTTAATAAGAAAGAAATTAAATCGCCGGAAGTAGAGAAATCCCCCTAAGATTATAGAGATAACCTTGTTAGGGCTATGGATGCTCACTGGCAGCAAGGCTCTATCCAAGGATGCTTTTGGAGTTAAGACAAAACACATAAGTTACACAATTGCACAGCTTGCCATGATGGAACCAAAGAGTCATATTATTCTTACGAGATAGAAATGAACACATTTTGCACACACTTGTAATCTGAGATGAAGTGTCATGATCCAATTTGAGATTTCGCTTCCTTTTTTAGTATGTTTTCTAGTCATTTGATGGACTGGAAAGAATTTTCCAAAGTTTCTAGGTATAGATTGGTCTTATCTTTGAAATGTTTAGGAACATTTATTCGGGTTGGCGCTAGATGTTGTGACCTATTTCACACATCACTCCATTACAAATGGGGACTCCCTATTTTTTTTGCTTTTTAGGGTTCTGTTTTGGCGTCGCATCTGCTAATCACCAGTCTTTTTACAATGAGGAGTTAGATTTTTTGAGAATTCATCCCAAGTCAGATTGAGAATTAATTGAATTTGAAAGCTGCCAAAGTGTTCAAAAGGTCTGAAGGATGAAAATCGCAATTGCTTTGAGCCATTTTTGACAACCTGCTATTTTTATAAATTTTTTTTTGTTTTTTTTAAATTGACATCTAGGTTTTGTTCTTTGAGCTATTTTATTACTACCCATTTTGTCAGAATTTGAAAATCTTGCCTCTAGATATAAAAAGCAGGTCTTCAAAAATTTTGTTTTTTCTGAGATTAGGGTTTTGTTGTTTAGGTCATTCTGATCCTACCCATGTCTTCAAATTCAAAATTTTTTGCTTCTAAGTGTAAAAAGAAAGGGCTTGAAAATTTTTCTTTTTTTTTGAGATTAGGGTTTTGATCCCCATGCTGAATTTTTTCCTACCCATGTTCTTAGATTTCAAAAATGAGGTCTCCAAGTGCAAAAAACAAAATGGAAATCTAGATTAAGTTTTTTGTCCAGATGAACCAGCAAGGTATGAACATGGCATGAACACTGTTGACCAAGTCAAAAGAAGGCAAGTGGAATGGCACATCAAAAATTTCGTCCAGGTTGAAGAAATAAAAATGGCAGACAAGTTCAACAAGATTCAAGGGTAGAATGGTAGACAAGTTCAACAAAATTCAAGGGTAGAATAACAGACGATCGGTTAAAATGTGGAAGAAATTTGAGAGGGATCAATTTAAAAATTGTCCAAGAAAAATTGTCCGACAAATATTAAACTCCTACCGAGGGTTAACTAACTCATGGCAAGGGTTACTTAACTCCTGCCTAAGTAACAACTTATTCATGCACCAAAAATGTTTGACAATTTTTAAAGTGCACCTCATGTCCAAGCTAGAAATTCTTTCCAAGTCCACTTTAAAAACATGGCACAAGCAAGAAATTCTTTCCATGTCCACTTTAAAAACATGGCATAAGGAAGATGTGCAAAATTTGCCAAAGCTTGAGAAAGAATGTAAGGCCCACTTGAAGATGACATAGAATAAAAATGATATAAATTTCCTAGTTGGCAATAAAAGATGACTTGGCAATAAAAGATGATATGGCATTCCAAGAGAATTAAAAATGGCAAGTAAGATGACTTGGCAATTAAAGTCACAAATAATACAAAAAATAAAATAAAATAAAATATTGTGGCATGCCTTCCTCAAATTCGAATTTCTAGAAGGAGATTTAAAACAAATAAAACTTTCTAAAACATGATGGAAGCTTCTAAGGATAAATTCCAACTTCTTAGAGGGAGGATAAAACAATAAAACTTTCTAATTTTTGAGAATCTTCCAAGCTTCCTTCTAGAAGAAGGCAAAGGGTTTTAGTTTTCTAAAGATAGAATAAAACACAAAGCTTCTAGAAATTGCTAAGAAGCTATAAAGACATGATGCCCATTCATTAATACTTTGTTTGCCAAGAAGAAGTTTGTATAGAAAAGAAGGAAGCATCAATACTCTGTCAAAATTCGCCAAAGTTGAGAGAAGCTAGTAGCTTCAATGCATGATCAGATTATCCAGCTTTAAAATCTGCCATGTCTATAGGTTTGGAAATCAAAGTGAACAACTCTCAGGCATAAAGATTATTAGATTCATGCCAAAATATGATCATATTATCAGATTACCTTTGTAGAAGTAAAATAAATTCAAGGGTTTGAAGAAAAAAAAAATTCAAATTCTTCAGAGGAAGCAGCTCCAAAATCCAACTAGATTATAAAATTTTCAGAAGAATTTGGATGAGAAATAAAGCAAAATCAAAGGTTTGGATAAAATAAGTTTGATATTCTCCTTAAATTTTCCATTGATAACAGTTTGAAGGAGAAAATTCTACCTTGAACATCTCCAAAAGGAAGAATAAAGAAAGTCCAAGGGTTTGAAAGGGACATTCAAAAGGTTCAAGTTCGTCATCACCAAGGTTTGCTAATAAAATTCTGGGTTCACCATTGATCATCCTTGAATCTACCTTGGGAAAAGAATTCAAATCTGCACATAGATTTCTCAGAAATCTTTCAAATCTACCAAAAAATAAAATTCATCCAAGATCGTCCAAGATAACAAATTGTAAGTGGAATTGCCCGAGGAAGAATAAATTTTGCCCTGTCAAAAAAAAGAAAAGAGTAATCTAAATTCACATTGTCAAATTGCTGCTATCATGGTCAACAAGGAAGTTTTAATCATTTCCAAACCCTCCTTGGAAGAGGAAGATTGTTTATATCTGATATACATGTGATAACCTTCCAAGTTTGAAGTGAAGCATCAACCAAAATCTGTCCAAATATGTGGAAAGTCCACCCTTTCATATCCAAGGAAGAAAGTCATCCAAAATTTGCTGAGGAATAAGACATGTCCAGAATCATCCAAGGATATATGAACTTTGCCCTGCCAAGAGGAAAACCTTTGAGCATGCCAAACAATCCAAAGCATGAAATTTTTCTTTCCAGGAACAAGATGGCCTGAAAAATTGGAAGACAATTTGTCTGATCATACTTCCGAAGCCTGCCAAGATGACATGCCAAAGAGCAAGACAAATTGTCTGATTATATTTCTGAAATGTGCCAAAGAAATATAGAATGGTCGCCCATCCATCGAGAAATCCTTCTTATCCATACCGCTTGAGAACTTGTTGATGAAGCTGCCATGTATTTCGCTTCTGCTAAAGGAAGAGCCACTGTTGCCTGTTTCTTACTACTCCAAGATACAACTCTAGAGCCAAAAGATAACACATAACCAGATGTTGATTTCCTCTCATCCACTGAACCAAACCAATCTGAATTTGTGTAACCAAATAGTTCAAACTTGTCAGTTAGAGAATACTGAGTGCCAAAATTCTGTATACCACTCACATACCTCAAAATTCTTTTAGCAGCCCACCAATGTGACTCATGTGGATCTGCATGAACTGAGAGACGAGGCTCACAACATACATAATATCAAGCCTACTTGTTGTGAGGTACATGAGGCTACCAACCAAACTCCTATACCAAGTTGCATCAACCTTGGGACTAACATCTTCCTTGGTTAGTTTTTCACCAAGGGCTATGGGGGTTGCAAATGCTTTGCAAGCCACCATGTTAAACTTCTACAATAAATCAAATATATATACTTGGATTGAGAAATAAATAACCCTTTGATGTTTGTTGTACTTCCACACCAAGAAAATAGTGCATAAGTCCTAGATCTGACATTTCAAACTCTTGTTTCATTTCTGCTTGAAACTTCTCCATGAGAGATTTTCTATTACCTGTATAAATCAAATCATCAACATAGAGGCAAACTATGAGAATATCAGTACCAATACGTTGGACATACAAGGCAAGATCTGAGTGGCTTCTGTTGAATCCTTTCTTCATGAAATAACTGTCAATTCTAGCATACCAGACACAAGGAGCTTGCTTCAACCCATAAAGGGCTTTTTTCAACTTGTAGACTATGTGTTCTTTTTCTACAACTTCATAACCCATAGGCTGTTTTACAAAAACTTCCTCATCTATGTAACCATTAAGGAATGTTGATTTCACATCCATCCGAAATATTGGCCACTTGTATTGTGCTACAATAGCCAATATAATTTTGACTGTGTCAAGTCAAGCCACAAGAGCAATTTTTTTTACATAATCCACTCCAGGAGTTTGTGCAAACCCTTTGGCAACTAGTCTTGCCTTATGGTGTTCTACTGAACCATTTGCATGATATTTGACTTTGTAAATCCATTTCACACCAATCACTTGCTTAGCTTTAGGAAGTGGAACTAATTCCCAAGTATTATTCTTATGAATGTAATTCATTTCATCATTCATAGAATTAACCCATATGAGTTTTTTCATCGCTTCTTTATACACAGAGGGTTCAACTTTAATTGTACTAAACAAAGAAAAATTAGCAACTGCATTTATATTGGTACTCCTTTGATAAACATCAACTAAACTTCGTACCTTTCATGGAACGGATGCTGGAGGTGATGGTGGAGGTGAATCTTCACCTGAGTTTGTGCTACTTGAAGAACTAGGTGAGCTTGGAGGACTAGAACTGGAGCTAGAACTTCCACTTGAGCTTGTGGGGAGAGGAGGAGGAACACTGTTATTGTCCGTGTTTACGATTATTGATGGATTTTTCTGCACATCATCTTTCCATTGCCATACTCCCCCTTCATCAAAAATCACATCCCAACTAACTATCCATTGCTTTGTCTCAGGATTATACAATCTGTAGCCTTTAGTTGTAGTAGAGTAGCCCACAAAGATATAAAGTTTGGATTTGGCATCCAACTTCTTCCGCTTTTGATCTGGAATATGCACATATGCCAAGCATCCAAAGATGTGAAAATGAGCCACTGAAGGCTTGTGACCACTCCAGGCTTCCTTTGGAGTTAGATTTTGAACTGCTTTTGTGGGACTACGGTAGAGATTATATACTGTAGTGGAAACTGCTTCTCCCCAAAAACTATTTGGAAGATTTTTTGTCTAGAACATGCTTCGTGCCATTTCCATAATGGTATGGTTCTTTCTTTCAGCAATACAATTTTGCTGAGGTGTATATACGGTAGTACGATGTCCCTAGATGCCATTCTTAGCACAAAAATCAGCAAACTCATTAGAAGTAAACTCTCCCCCTCTATCTGTTTTGAGTATCTTGACAGGATACCTGCTTTGTTTTTCAGCCAGTGCTTTAAAATTCTTGAAGCATGCAAAGGCTTCATATTTTTGCTACAAAAAATAAACCCAAGTGTGGCAAGAGTAATCATCAATGAATGTCAAAAAATAAAGGTTCTTACTCAATGATGGCTCTTGCATATCACCACAAATGTTAGCATGCACAAGCTGTAGTGGAGATTTGGCTCTCCAAGATTTGCCCACCGGAAAACTATCTCAATGATGCTTGCCAAGTGCACACCCTGAACAAACTTCTTCTTTTGCCTTGATTGGAGGAAGACCTCTCACCATATTCTTCTTATTCAACCAAGTTAGCCCTTGAAAATTCAAATGACCACATTGTTGATGTCATAACCATGAATCATCTATAGTTGATTTTAGTGCATGCAACTTACTAGAAACCAATTTGAGAGGAAATAATCTATTCTTTATCATATAAGCCTTTGCTACAAGATGATGATTATTAGATTTATCAAAAAATTTGTAGTAACTATCTTCAAATACAACTTTATAGTTCTTTTCTAGAAGTTGTCCTACACTCAAAAGACTATGATGTAATTTTGGCACAAATGAACTATTATGGATATTTGTAGTGTTTCCTTGTTTAGTCTTGACAGCAAGGGTACCCTTTCCCATTACATCAGCCTCCTTATCATCTCCAAATTTAACTTTACTCCTCATTGAATCATCTAATTTGACAAAGAAATCAGATTTACTTATCATGTGATTTGAACAACCACTGTCCAAGAACCAAACATCCTCTTGGGGTTCTTTTGCCAGATTGAATGTAAAGAATGTAGAATTCTTTGCATTAGAAGACTCTTCTGCATAGCTAGCTCTTGACTTATTCAAGTCAGATTTCTTCTTCCTGCACTCAGATTCATAGTGTCCATATCTTTCACAATATCTACACTGCATACTCCTTCTATCAATAGAACTTCATCCTCTTCCTTTGTTATTTCCTCTTCCTCTTCCTCTTCCTCTACCTCTTCCTCTATTATTACCAGAAGATTCACCTTGAAATTTAGCAGTATGAGAGGGAGGAGATTTGGATTTTTCCTCAATATTCATAGAAGACTAGAAAGCTTGAACAAAACTTTCCATAGAACGTTGCATGTGCTCTTCATGAGACTGCAAAGAACCAATTAATTCTGCAACTTTGAAAGTAGTTAAATCTTTACTTTCTTCAATAGGAATTACTACTAGATCAAATTTAGGAGGAAGAGACCTCAAAATTTTTTCTACAATTTTCTGATCTGATATAGTTTCTCCTTGAATCCTAAGCTGATTCACAATATCTTGAGTCCTAGTAATAAATTCATGAATGGACTCAGATTCTTTCATTTTCAAATTTTCAAATTCTCTTCGGAAAGTTTGAAGTATTACCAATTTGATTTTATCTCTACCTTGGTATGCAGTTTGTAGAGCCTCCCATGCATCCTTTGAATTTGTCAGACTAGCAATTCGAGGAAAAATTGAAACATCCAAGGTAGATTGAATGGTGAAAAGAGCTTTGTTATCCTTTTTTCTATCTTCTTTCGGTTGATTTTTTTGTTGCGTTGTCCATGTATTGAATGTATTCTGATCAACAGGTTCTATGTATCCACCTTCTGCAAATTCCCAGAGAGCTTGGGATAAAAGTAGGGTCTTCATCTTGATACTCCAATAATCATAGTTTTCTCCAGTAAACAATGGAAGCTGAAATGTTAAATCTTTTCTATTAGCCATCTGGAAATAACTGTTTTTCTAACCTGCAACTTGGACAATCAGAACTCTTGCAACCTGCTCTAATACCAAATAAAAGATTAAAAAATTATAACACAAAACTAAAAAGAAAGAACACAATAATTTTCAGAACTGATAATCTTCATATATTAGAAAACTTAGCAGTTACAATAACCATATATTAGTTTGCAAAGAGTTCTGATCTTCTACAACAATCAGACTAAAACATAAAGCAAATCTAAAAATCATTAAAAAAACAGTATCGAAGACTGTTTTAAAACTAAAAAAACATTGTTTATGTAGCAGTTCCCATAATGCCGTTTCATTTAGAAAAAACAAAAAACAGAAATTCGATCTCCGACTCAACATCAATCCACTAGCTTATCTCCTACGTATCAGTCATATCTTCAATTTTTAGAAGCTATTAAATATCTCTTATCATCTTTATTTTTTTTAAAATTTTTTTCATTTTGTTGATTCTATTTTTGTTGGCATTTTTGATGATTGATGTTGTGATTGTCATTGATGGACACACACTTGACTTGAGATCACTTTTTGTATGTATTATAGTCTTTAGACTGTTGGTGTTTTGCAGAAAGTGTTTACCAGTCTCAAGCGGTATGAAGATCCCAAGCGGTTCGAGGATCTCAAACGGTATGAAGGAATGAAGCGGCACAACTCATATTTCCCACTCTTCATTTTGTCAAACCGGCAACCGGTATTTTGTTTGAACTAGTAATACTTTGCAATGAGTTACCAATCGACATTTTGCGATGAGTTACCATCCACCGATTGTTTTGCCGTGCCGACACTCTGGTGCTACTTTTTGTGTCGTGTTACCAATTATGTCTAGATGCATTGAACCTAGTAAATTGTATTGTAATCCTATTGGACCGACATGAAATCAGATTCCTTTATAAGGACATCATGTCTAGGGTTTTAGGTTGTTGCTAGGGTTTAAGGTGGTTGATGAGTTTTTATAAGTGTGATTATAGAAGAGAAGTTCAGGTCTGTGAGAGAAGGTAGAGTATGAATGTGTTGAAGACTGAAGTAATGCTAGAATACATTAGGAATGAGCTATCAAGGATCTAATCAAGCAATATGTGCTATTTGCTAGATCACTCACTTGTTGATTACTCACATCTTCGACAAGTCTGAAGCCCTTAACCGAGTAGGCCCAAAAAGCCTTTTGTAAATCCTCTAACAAGGTGGTTCACATCTGTGGATCTAAAATCCTCTAGCAAGGTAGTCTTTAATCGGACTTATCTCCTAACAGAGATTGAGATTCCTAACAGGATCTGCTCTAGTAAAGAACATTGTATGACCTTAACCGGTCTGACCTTAACCAGTTTGGTTCCTATTCTGCAGATAGTTACTTGTGAGTTTCATCTCACAGTGGCTTTTCTCATTTGGGTTTCCACGTCAAAATCTCTTGTGTTATGGTGATTGTGCTTCTGTGGGTGAATGCATTATTTGCTATTTGGTTTGCATGTGTACTAACCGGTTTGTTTGCTAAATTATTTTACCGGTTTATTGCTAGACTAGTAAAGTGTTTTAGTACAGTAATTTTTGGCATACTAATTCACCCCCCTCTTAGTATTCATCATATTTATTAAGGTTTAATATTCATTCCATCATCCATTCTTCATTGTTAATGGTTTAGAACCCGACCTTTTCAATGCCTGGGCAAATGACTGCAAATTCCTTTTTTTATTTTGCTTACACTAGTGATGATAACTAATAAGATCACTGTAGATTGGGAGGAGTAATAATTGTCTTTTAAGTCAAACATAACTTATGTTACTTCTATCTTGCAGCATTTAATCTACCATGTCCTGCTCATATTATTTTCGTCATTTTCTCAGTTTTCTGTTAGATGCAGTGTATAGTTTTATAAGCCAATAACATCTTTGTCATAGGCATAGTAGTGATTGAATGCATTACTGGGTGACTCTTGGCACAATCTTTTCAAAGTTTTGGTACTAGTTTAGCTAGCCTGTTCTTTCTAGGAAACCCTAAATGCTAATAATATGAGATTCAAATTATTTCTATTTTTCATTGAAGCTTATCATCATTGAATTTGCAAAACATTCTCTATTAGTTTCTATCCACTAGATTTTTCATATTTGTTACATCTCAGCTTAGATCTCTAATATTGAACCATAAGATTATGCTTAAGTTCTATCCACTAATTCTACGGCTTACGAATGACCAACACTAAAGTATGTACAAAGAATGATTGTAGATGTATATGAGTTCAACTTTTGTAATTTAAAAGGAATGATATGGCAACAATTTTACATATCTCATTTATTTGCCTACGGTGCTCCTTATGTAATTTGCCTTCAAAGTAGTGATATTTGTCCTTGTTCAAAAAGACTATATAGAAGAAAAAACAAGTTGAACTAATCCAAAAGATAGTCCAGCTACAACCTAGGACCCAAATTTGTTTTTTAGATTATGAAGACCGTTTTGCAGAAAATTCCATGAGATGTCCTAGCGGTCATTGAAACAAAATGGTTTTTGACCTTTCCACAGAACCATTGTATTGTACACTCTTGAAAGTACTGCCACGGTTTTAGAAAAGACGATGTATTGATTTTCTACTCAATCTTTCTTCAAATAACAACTTTCCTGAAAATAATAAATTGTTTTATTTGATAAATTTGACATCTGTAGGCTTCTTGCATTGGTCAAGCCTTCACTTCATTTCCTATATAAATATTTGCTAAACATTAAAAGAATTGTGAATTGAGAAAACATCCTTGAGTTCAATCAACTCCTAGCAGTTGAACAAGAATTAAAGATAAATGACAAACCCTAATTAAGCGAGAGGGATGTGCATCATAACAATATCAGAGAGCTATGTATAAATTAAAGAGAATGCACCTATACAATGTTCATGACTAGGATGTAGATAATTTCGCTAAAGTTTCCAATAAGAATTAATGAGTAACAAAAGGTCAATTATAAAAGTTACATAACTATTTATATCCAGCTAAAGGTACAACTTTGAATGAAATTGTACTTTAGTGGAAGTCCAAAGCAAGGTCATGCATAGTCCTATCAAGCTTCATTAGGTGGGCAAATCTCTGAGACAAATGTAGGGGTAATTGACCCCTATCCACAATGTTTCAATTTTGCATATTATCAGAGGCCCATTTGGCCAAACAATCCGCTAACCCAATCCATTCTCTAGGATTATGGATGAAAGTAATAGAATCCAAAGAAGCACACGGATGAAGAATCTATTTAACAGCCAAAGCTAGATGCCAACTAACATCTTCTAAATGCTACCTATTCAGCAAATTCACCACCACCTGAGAATCAGAATCACAAATGAGCCTTCTCCACCCAAGATGATAGCGACACTCCACAACATATAAATTGGCAACCACCTCCATCAAATTGTTAGTATGAAGATCTTTATAAATAGAAAAGATAAACTGAACACTCCCAAAACTATCATGACCAACTCCACCAATACCAACATGAATCAATTATAACAAACTAATATATGCTCTTATCTCTCAGCCTATGTTGTGTGTAATTATAACTTTTGCACTTTCTAAATATATGAATAATTATTGTTGGAGACTCATTCAAACACAAATATTAGTATTTATTACAACTATCGAAACACCTTGAATTTGTAGTCAATATGCAATAGAACATCAACCTGAATAAAAAGACAATATTGTAGGACATTCTAAAACACTCGTTATCTAATTGATGTAGATTTAGGAACTCAAACAACCACTTTCTTATACAATGAATAAGATATGTATGTAGGATAGTAATGAATTTCTTAAATAGTATATAACTCACATCAATCTATCACACTCAAGCTAATCACCAATTTCTCAGAAATTTCAGAGCTTGTTCCTCTATGATCACTGCCTTAACTGATCTCAAGAATGCGAAATTATTGGTATATTTCTTGATAAGATATTTTAATTTTTGTTTGAAATATTTCTTGCATTTTTGTACAAGCCTCAATTCTGACTCATGATTAGCACATTAATGTGATATATTTTCCTTTAGTCAGATTAAATGTTAAATATAACGTTTGCATACCTATTATCCTTGTCCGTTAAGGGAAAAAGAGTATTTTGTGCCTCTATAATTTTTTGTCAAAAGATAAAACATATGGAGAGCATGCCCTCATGTCTTAACATGCAAATATAATTACCTCTTAATCTTTGAAAATGTTTCATCTTCACCAAAATGAATTATATTTCTATAACATAAAAAAATCACTTTTTTAAAACCTTCTATTGAATCCACATACATGTCTTTAAAAAGTGGAATTGCCATTGGTAGACTTTTCAGTAACATTGAAAGGGAAAAGACAATAATCACAACTTTTGAAGTTTCCTTTGTCAGACAACTTTGCCAACAATGCGAGGGAGATAATCACAATCAATTGACAAATAACGCCAGCAGCCATAAAAATAGAATTCATTTTGTAAGGGTTGATTGCATATAAGAATTCAAATTGTATGCTCAGATTATGGTACTTGCAAAAGAGACACACCAATGTCACATTATTTTAGAGGTTAGCAAATCATAAGACAAGCAAATGAAACAAAATCTCTAAGAACGTCTCATTGTCCTCTATCTTAAAGAATCCTTGAGATTCAAGGTGGCTCTCAGCTTGGAAGAGCACTTGATCTTAGGATGAATACTCAAAGAACAAGAGATAGTGTATAATCTAAGATCTAAATGAATGCAACTAAGATCCTAGTGGTGATTTTGATATGGCTATGAAACTATGATATTGAGATGGTGCAAGATGATGAGATTGATATGAAATTAAACTAGCATGAAAATGATATATTAAGATGATATTAGATTAGCATGAAAATGAAACTAACATGATATATTACTAACATGATACGAAAAACATGATAAATCTAGGCTATGATGCTACTAAATAATCTAATGACTATTTTCAAAGAGAGGCTAAAATGCTAAATGTTATGTGACTATAGTGTAGATGCATAAAAAATGGATAATTGGATTGAAGAAATGGGCTCTATTTATAGAGGAATTGGTAAAATGGATGGCCAAGATTGAATTGGATTGAGAAGGGTTAGGTTTGAAAGTTATCAATCCAAGTGAGATTTTTAACCCAATCTCAAGTGTCATCATGAGGCGCGGCCTGAGAGGATGTTAAGTAAGCATTAGATGCTTATTAAGCTTTGAGCGTTAACCTTAAGAGGATAGACCATTGGATAAAGCTATCATCCAAGGATGAAGGCTATTGTCCAAGAGTTAAAGTCTTGTGCAAAGCTGGAAGATGGTCAAAGGGACAACCATCATGGGCTAGGGTGATGTCTTGTAAGAGGCATTAAATGCTCTTTGAAGACTTTGGAGGTTAACTTGTTGGAAGGTAGATAACCTTCAAGGATTTTGTAAGGGCCTTACAAGTTTGGAAGACTCAACAAGTTAACTTGTTGAAAAAGGTTAAGTCTTCAACACATTTTGAAGACTTTCCCCAAATTTGGAGAAGTGACTCCCCCAAATTTAGGGATGTGACATGATTAGAGCATCACATGGAGGAGAGAGTGAAACGTGGGTTGAAAATGTGTAAAGATGTTTTGAACCAATGGTCAAGTTTCTATAAAGAGAAGGTGGTGAAGTGTGGTAGTAACAAAGAGAGAAAAGAGGGTGGTGGTGTGTTGAATGCAAAGAGCCAAAGTATGGATAGGAAGAGTGTAATGTCCCCTCATGGGATTAGGGATGCTTTAGCCATAATTAATCAATTTCAAGATACTTATGACTCAAATTAAATATATTAGGAGACAACTCCACCTTAACGTGCATCAAATCAATGATATTTCGCAGCTCAATCAATTAAATATTAATAAATAAATTATTCGTCTATCAAACATCCATAGTTCTTACTGTAAGTATCAAACCAATTGTAATGTCCCCTGTTATTAACATCTCCTTTCCCCACTTCTTAAACACACACAGTCATAACAGAAAACATATTCTTCTTCCTGATATTAACTTAAGAGTTCTTTTGATTTATATTATAATATTTATTTGTCTGATCAAATCATTATTATATATATATATATATTATGTATTTATATACTATTATTATTACATTTGTTTGTAGAGCAGTTAATATCATAATAGTAGTTATTATACAATTATCAACATTTATTTATTTATTATAATTATTATATTATTATTAGTATTTATTTATTTATTATAGTTTATTAATACTTTATTCATTAAATTTTGCATAAGAACATTATTGCACTTCATATATTAAGCATACGTATTAAGCATATCCCTGTGCATACTACTGAGAACAAAGATGTTACTGCCTGTAGCTTATAACAGTTGATCTCACTATTACAGCCTTCGGATTGGGTAATATTCCTTCCTGTTCGATCCCCCTTTCTATGATTTTTAAATATCATTTATATCTTTATGCCTTCATGTTGAAAGGCATCCCTTTCGAATGGTCATAGCTTGTAACAATTGTTTTTACCTTTTCCTTAATCACTCCCTTTCATATCTGCAGTTGCTACTCATTAATAATGTTAATTAACATAATTTACTGCTATTAGCCTATTAATGATTACTTAATTGTTGCTTTAGATTACCAAACAGATTGCCACCTTCTACTAATTGGTTCATAGCTTCCCATTGTATTGTAATGAATCGCATTATTAAAAATATATGATGAAGTCACTATCTTAGGGAAATGATGAATCGTTGTATAGTGTTTGCTACTTGATTTAGTTGTTTATAAAAACAAACTAATGGTAATCGCTGCCATACATTGATTCCTTTATTAATATATATTCGGTAAACACCTTCCCATGGTAATTAGTTTAAATGCTGACTTGGTATTCGTGAGTCTATTCTTGACGGCCTTTTGATGGGTAATCAAATGCAATATTTAGACATCAAATTAATTTAGTGGATTAATATTTAGAAGTAGCGAATATCATTATATATTAATATGTAATATTCTTTTATAATATTCTGAACTAATTATAATATAATATAATTTTATTTGATCCAAATATTTCACAAATATTATTATTAATTAAATAAATATTAATAATAATATTAATAAATAAATAAATAATTAGTAATTCCAAATAATCATTCATTGATAAATATATTAATTAATAATAGTAATTGTTTCATAAATGACAAAGAGAGCATGAGTAGCTGTGATAGTGAGTGTGCGGTTGTGACCAAATAAATATGGGCAGAGTGGTAACAAAGAGGCCCCTATAAGGATTTTGAGGTATTAGCCCAAGAAAGGGGTTGCATAGGCAAATAAGGTGTGCATTACATTGTTATTGGCAGCATAAGAAAGGAAGGATTGAACGCATATGAACAGAGGAGATAAAATGCTTATGCAAATAATAAAATATGGGTAAAGGTTAATAAGAATGATGGGGCACAAAACCATAAAGATAAGTAGTGGGCAGTGATCTACTCAAGAGTGTGTGTAGATAAGAAGAGGAAACAAGGAGGGATGTTATGGTAAAAAAGAATATGTGAAAGCATTGGAGGTAAGGAAAGGAGGTAACACATTGATGGTGATATGGAGGAGTGTGTTAAGAATGTTATAAGAGGTTTTGAAAACAATTTGTATAAGTTATTACATTGTAGACAAAGAAAGAAAAAAGTAATTGGAAGAAAAAAATTACAAATTTGAATACATTTAATATGCAAATGAACTTGTTTTCGTTTTGGTTCTAGTTGTTAGTTTGTGAGTTGAGAGAGGCCAATAAAAGGTCAAAATTGTATTTGTAGATTTGATATATTCTTGTTGCAATATAAGTAACAGAGAGTCTCTACGCGTGTTAGTGTTTTTATGTGGAAGGACTTTATTGCATCATAGCCTTGATATTTTTAGGACCCACCTTTACTCCTTCAAGCAAAATTGTGTGCCAAGTACTCCATCTCTTTGAGACTTAAAACACACTTAGAAGGCTTAGTATAGAGTTGGTGATCTTTGAGAACGTGTAATGATTGATCTACATGTTGTAATTTTTTCTCCTATGTCTTGCTATAAATCAATATTTTGTCAAAGAACACTAAGATAAAATTACTCAAAAATATCTTAATGATAGTGTTCATCAAACTTTAAAATTTAGATGGTTCACTAATAAGACTAAATAGCATTACCTAAAATTCATAATGACCCTATTGATTCCTAAATGTTGCAACGAAACCTCATGGCGCCACTGAGCAAACCCCCTCGCAAGTTTGTCCCGAAAGTGTTTCACGAGGTATGTCCTCGCCCGATGTTGTACTTCTTGTTCAGGACTTTGACAATGCCTGTGAATGGCTTGAAAAATGTACTTTGATAGGATATTTTGTGGGTAGGATCCCTCCTAAAAGAATGCTTCGTGACTGGGTCGCCAAAGCCTGGTCTCCTCATGGAGTTAGGCTTGATGGTGTCCAAAGTCTCATGAAAGGTTTTTCTTTGTTTCATTTTTCAAACCCTTCCCATGTTGAGGCTATTATCTCTCATGGTCCGTGCACTGTTAGGTCGTCCCTTCTGGTCTTCCAGCATTGGTCTCATGATTTTTCTATTTCAGATGACAAAAAATTGCGAGTTCCAGTCTGGGTTGAGTTCCTTGGTCTTACTTTGCCTTGTTGGCCCTTCATGCAAACCATTGCTCAGTCTATTGGCAAAGTTGTTTGCCTCGAGCCAAATCATTTTTTTAATGCTCGCCTTCAAAAGAGGGTATGTGTTGAGGTCAACCTTTCTCGCAACTAGAAAGAAACTATTGATATTCAAGTGGGTGGTACCACCTTTACCTAGAAGGTGCTTTATCTGAACCTACCCAACACTTGTTATCGATGCCAATTGGCGGATCAAAAGATCAGGGATTGTCCCTTGGAAACTCCGAAATTAAAACCCCTTGTTAAGGAATCTAGCTCTTGACCAGTGGAGGGAGCCAAGAAGGATAAATGGACCACTGTGGTTCATAAAGGAAAAAACCCCATGGTTTCAGCCCAAAAGACTCCCGTCGGTTCTAGTTCTCAACTGACGACGGATCCTCCTGTGCAATCTCCGTCCTCCCTGGCGGCTCCCACTCTGATTTCAAACCCTGCTCAACAGGGGAATGCTTCTTCTAAGGGTGTTGCTCGCCCTCCTTGGGTGCGCACTCCTCAGGCCGTGTTTGCGATTTCTGCTCCACACTCTCTACGTTGTTCTCGCAGCCCTTCAGGGCGTGCTGAGACTGTAGATGGTGGTTCAGAAAAATGGCGAGTCATCTCCAGTGGGGAACATGATTTTTTATGCAATAGGTTCTCCTCTCTTGGGGACGAAAATGATATGTTGGTTTTGTCATGAATTACATCTCATGGAATGTTCGAGGTCTCACAGACCTCGCCAAAAAGTATTCTATTCGAGATGTTCGTCAACGTATTGTAGGCCTGGATGTTCTTTGCCTCCAACAAGTTAAAATTGCAGGTTTCATGCTTAATGTTGCATGCCATGTTATTTGGCCAGATAGCCTTTTTTTCGTCCCAACATGAAGCTAGTCGAGGGGGAGTTGTCACTCTCCTTTCACCTCGGTGTTGCTCTGCAGTTATTTCTCATGGGGTTGATCCCATGCAGTGCATCGTCTGGGTTTTTCTTTCTATTGATAATCATTCCATTGGGATTGTTAATGTTTATGATCCCAATGATTCGGTTGAAAGATCATACCTCTGGCAATGGATCGTGGATAATCTTCCACCTGCCACTTGGGTCATGTGTGTAATGTTTATGATCCCAATGATTTGATTGAAAGATCATACCTCTGGCAATGGGTCGTGGATAATCTTCCACCTGCCACTTGGGTCATGTGTTGGGACTTCAATATGGTTGAGGTGGCTTCTGATAAGGACGGTTTTTTGCCTTTCCGTTGGACAACTAGAGACCAGGAAGCCTGGTACTATATGAGCAATAAATTGGGTCTTTTCGACCCCAACACCAACCGTCGTTGTCCTGGTGGGGTTTGGCACACTTGGTCTAATTTCAGAGCTAGCTTTGACAGAATTCTTAAAAGGCTTGATCGTGCCATGATATTTGCGCAATCATTTTTCTCTTTTTCTGAAGATCTTGATTTGCCCGTCACTCCTCTTGTTGATGTGACGCTGTCAGACCACTTCCACATAAAGTTTACCATTGAATGGCAAATAGCTAGGCAATATCCTTCCAAAATGCAATTCTACCTCAACACGTCTCTTCTGCACCATCAACCCATGATGGCCCACATTCAAAGAGTGTGGAATCTTGACCCAAGGCCCCGTCATCACACTGGTTGGATTGAGTGGTGGCATGATGCCATTTCCCACTTTGTGAGGTTTCTGCGCATTTATGGTAGGCAACTTGCCATCTACCGCAAGCAGTCATATGATGTGACCACCAAAGCTCTATGTGCTACCACAGAAGCTTTGTCTTTGAATCCATTTGATTCTACCCTGCAACTCCGTTTAGTCCAGCTCCGACATCAAAAGCAAGTTGTTGATACTCACTCTGCCAGAGGAGCTCAAATCAAAGCCAAATTACACTGGCTTAAGGTGGGTGATAGGGCTTCTAAGGAATTCTTCCTGGCTCTACGTGCCCGTCATACCTCTGTTGGGATTAAGAAAATAAAAGAGGGACAAGCTCTTCTCACCGAGCTGCCTAACATATTGCAAGCCTTTGTCCATCATTATGAGAAGGTGTTCACAGTGCAGGGAGATTCTTCGGCCAGAACCCAAGCCTTACAAGATTGCTTAGTTGTTGTTCCCAAACAGCTCTCTAACTCGCAACAAGCCTTTTGTGATCTCTTACTGACCATTGATGATCTCAAAGAAGCCACTTTTTCTATGGCAGATGACAAAGCCCCAGGTTGTGATGGCTTCCCCTGTGAATTCTACAAATCTCTTTGGCCTTGTGTTGGTCCTAACCTTCACAAGGTCTATCTGGAAGCTTTTGATTCCCACTCCTTGGGAAAAATGATTAATTAGGGTAACATCAAGTTTATCCCTAAGGATGGGAACCCAGAGGACATTTGCAATTGGTGGCCTATCACCTTTCTTAATGTCTCTTATAAGATCATTGCCAAAGCTTTGGCCCTTAAGATTAGACATCTCCTACTGCTTATTGTCTTCCCGAAACAGTTTGGATTTATTAAATCTAGGTTTATTCTAGACAATATTAATGTTGTTTGGGAATGTATGGATTGGGCTGGACACTCTCAACAATGGGCAATCTTTCTTAAGATTGACTTTGCTAAAGCGTATGATCGCATTGAATGGTCTTTTATCTTGGTTATGCTCAAAGCCGTAGGCTTTGGTCCCCAGTTCATCCAGTCTGTGCAGATGCTATTCGGGGATGCCTCGGCTTGTATTACCATTAATGACCGACAATCTGAATCTTTTGGCCTTTTCAGATCCATTCGCCAAGGGTGCCCTCTGGCTCCTGCTTTATATGTTCTTGCAGCAGAAGGGTTTGGTTACTTACTTGTTAATGTTATCGTTGTTGGGTGTGTCTGTGGTATCTCCCTGCCTGAGTCACCTTCCCAACTTTTCAATGGCTAATTTGTCGATGATTCCTTTCTCACTCTCATTGAGGATGAAGATAATGTGCAATCCGCTCTTTAGTGTCTTAACACTTTTTGCTTGGCTTCTAGTTCGGCCATTCAGTGGCACAAGACACAATGTTATAGAGAGTCCTTTCTTCTTGCTCCACCTTGGATCCTTCAGTATGACTGGAAATATCTTCAGCATGGCAAAATATTTTGTTTTCTAGGCATTCCTTTTGCCTTCCAAGCTTCACCTTTGAATTTCTGGTAGGCGGTCTTAGACAGAATCGAGAAAAAGCTTGCCTACTGGATCACCGAGCCTCTCTCTTTGGCTGGTAAATTCCAAGTTTGTTCCAAAGTGTTGGCCGCCACCCATGTTTACTATTCTTCATGTTGGGCTCCTTCAAAGGCCTCTTACATGAAGTTGGAAAGACTTCTGTGGGCCTTTCTTTGGGCCTCTGAGTCTAACCATCATGGTTTTCATAGGGTTGCTTGGGAGTACTGTTGTCTCCCCAAGGAATCCAGAGGACTCGACCTTATTTCCACCTAGAACCAAGGGCTGGCCTTATGTGCTAAATGGGTTATCAGAACCTTATCTGGAGATGAGGCTTGGAAAATTCTTCTCCGACATTTCATTTTTTTAGGCTTTCCTTCTAAAAGGTCGGCTTGCAAACCTTGCTCACCATGATAGACCCTTTTCAGATATAGGGTACTTTTGTGGTCAAAAGTATCTGGCATGCTTGGGAAGCTATCAAGCCTTGGCTACGGTGGGCCGACAAATGGCTTTCGGGATGACTTATCCATGAATTAGCACAACCTCTGGTGGTCCCCTCTTTTTCAGGTGCAAGGGTTACCTTTGGCCAAAATTCAAGGGGTGTCAATGCTCTGTGCTTTCACAAGTATGACATTCATACCCCTAAGGATCTTTTTTCCAGATCTACTATGAGCCTCCGGTCTTGGGAGGACCTCCAAGTCCAATTTCGCCCATCTCGGCCAGATCGATAGACTTATGACCTTTTGGTTTCGGCCCTTCCCTCAAATTTTCTTCATAAGCTCAGTATTTGGTCTGTTAGACCTTGGTGGAGAGACTGGAAGTGTTATCCTTGAACTCCTTTTACCAACTACAAACCCAAAATGGGTTATCTTTGGTTGGTTCCTCACTTGCCTATGGCTCATACTCTCAACTAGCGGTGGCACTTGCAGTCTTCCCAGACTGCCTAGAGATTCAAGTTTTTGGTTGTCTAGTCCGCCATCACCGAGCCTAAGATTGCTCACTTTGTTTGGTGTGTTCTCTTTCAAGGTATGCCTTTGGGTTCTAGACTCAATCATTTGGGAGTGCTTGACCCTCGATGCCATTTTTGTGGTCACCCAAAAACTTTTATGCACATCTTTTGGTTATGTAGAAGAGCTCAACAGTATTGGAGCTGGATTCATGACTTTTTTCAGCCTTTTTGGCCTGAGCTGTTTTCTTGGCACATGGCTCTTATGGGTGATTCGCCTAGAATCCCCTATAAGTTCTCCCAAATATGGCATGCTTTCAGAATGGAGATCCTTTTCACTCTTTGGAAGGATAGAAATGCTGTTATTTTTTCTCACAGCTGCTTGGATATTAATGTTTCGCTTTATGCTAAAGCTTGCCTTTGTAACAATGTATTAATGTAAATTTAGGTTCAAGCTGACAAGGTGGCCTTTGAGGGGGTGCACCTTCAGGAGCTCCTTCAACACTGGGGTAACGCCCCTTGTGCGATTGCTCGAGTACCGCCGAACTCTGTCTTTGCCAACTATACTCCGCCCCGTGGCCGTTGGCGCGGTTGCAACTCCTTTGCCCACCGCTCTCAGACCTCGCAGTCCCAGCCTCCCCGCCACCTCTCGGGCGGGAGAGATGTTGCTTGGCGCCGTCGTTCGGCTTCCCCGCTTTGGCATGGCTCTGTCTTAGAGTGGCCCTTTGATGCTCCTGTGGCCTTTGCTCCTCCTGGTGCTGATTTTGGGTGGCCCTCTGCCACCACCTCCAAGTTTCCTCACCTGACTTTGGCGATCTCGCCTCCCAGACAGGAGGAAGGAGAAATTGAAAGAGATCCTGAAGATGGGTGGGCTGTGCCAGACCCGACTCCTAGCCCCGCTGATGTATGGGGCAAAAAAGATGACCCTGATCCTCCTCCCTCAGCTGCCACTTTTTTGGCTGGCTGAGCAAGTTTTTTGATGAATAGCTTGTTGTTGTTTTTTGTTTCCGGTCGCTGGCCGAGTGACTCTCTTGGGGTGATCTTGTATCCCCTGGCCTTTTTTTGTGAATATGTACTTTAATATTTCTTATTAATAGAGAAGGCCTATTCATCAAAAAAAAAAGATGGACTTTCCAGCTCAAGTAGGGATGCGTCTATTCTGGCTCCAAAACGACAGTACGGATTAGTCACACATTTTACACCGTCGATTTTGCAATTAACGGCTGCGATTGACTAACCTGTCGCTAACACACTGTACAAAAGGTCCGTTTTAGAGCTAGAACCACAACCCTCAAGCGGTTAGTGTTATGATGACCCTTTCCGCTCTCCTCAGTCCTCTGGATTAAGGCCATGAAATCATGGGTTCACAGACTGAAAATGCTTTTGAGAGCATTGCACCTGACTCTCTTTCACCTCAGTCCGAGTATGGGCAACCCTCAGAGTATCCGTCCTACGATGTGTTTATAAATCACAGGGGACCACACGTTAAGAAGACTCTGGCGGATGCATTGTATCGCCATCTCAGTGCCTTCAATCTGCGGGTGTTTTTGGATCAGAAAGAATTGCAGACAGGAGATTTATTACGGGCGGCCATACAGCATGCTCTTGCCACATGCAAAATCCACGTACCAATTTTCTCCCCAAGATATGCGGACTCGCCGTGGTGTTTGGCGGAGCTCTCTTTCATGCTTAAAACCGGGACTAAAATCATTCCTGTCTTCTATGACGTGCAACCCTTTCATGCTCGATACATCAATTCTGGGCCTTATGCACAGGCATTCAAAGATTTCAAGAACAAGAACAGAATTGATCTCCGCATTGTTGAGAAATAGATGATCTCCACAGGGTTTCCTTTATTTCGGGCTTGGTGTTCGACACAAGCAAAGAGTAAGAACATTTTTGCCCAATTTTAGGTTTTGAAAAGCTGTAGAATACCTAAAACATCTCGGATTGTTTTTTAATTTATTTTCTGTAATTGGGTTTTGTTCTAGTTATAAGGATGTGCTGTTGAGGAGTATAGTGGACAGAGTGGTATAAGAAACAAAAGGAGAAGTGTTGGAGGTGGCTAAACACCCCGTTGGACTGGAGGATGCCCTTCAAGCTTTCCAAAACACAATATTGAAGTCAGATCATGAGCAGAGCAATTATGAAAAAGTTGTGGGTATCGTTGGAATGGGAGGATATGGCAAGACCGCTCTCGCTAAGAAGATATACAACAAAAGGAAATTCTCAGAGATCGTCTGCAAAATCCTGAGATTTTAATGGTGTTAGATGATGTAGACAAGGTGGAACAAATGGATGCCTTGCTAGTGAAGGAAGTGATTGGAGCGAGGAGTTTGGTGATTATGGCATCTAGGGACAAGGGTGTTCTCACAGGCTGCGGAGTTGTGTTATTTCATGAGGTAAAAGGAATGAAGGAGTCGCATGCCAGAGAACTCTTCTGCTGACACGCTTTTCTAATGCCTTATCCGCAAAGGGATTTTGCGGAATTCAAAGCTCTTGTCGAAAGCTTTTTGATTGCATTGATCAGAAGAAAATTTGAAATATTTTTATATATTTTTTTAAGTTTTTCTATATGTTAGTAATTATCATTTTTGAAGGTCTTCGGGGCATTTTCAGTCCTTGAAAGTTTGGCCTGTCCTTTAAAACAATGTCGCGGGCAAGTTCTTTCAGGACTTCGCTCCTAACTTTTGGAGACCTTTCCAACGAGTTAAATGGCTCGTAATTTCGAGTCCCGAGCAGAAAGTTATGCCTAATTAAAATTAAGACAAAATTTCATATAGTTTTTTTGAAATTTTCGTAGTTTTAGATTTTATTATGTGATAAACAAATGTGACTGTTGGGCTTTGATTCTCAATGGGGTTTTTGTGACCATTGGAATCTCATGAACTACTATATGTTGGATTTTCGAATGAAATAGATCACTTTTTGGCTTGCTTCAATTCAGTGCTATCTTGTTCATCCACAATACCGCAGGTTCTCACTTAGATGTTGTTGTCCGAATCCATAATTCGGATCATGCATGCTCTGATTTACCACTCTCCCTGAAGGCCATTGGATCATTTCTCCATAAAAAGACATTGCCTTTTGGAATGGAACGCTGGAGAAAATTGGCAAGCATATTTTAAATAAGGATATAATAGATATACTTAAGCTCAGCTACGATATCCTTGACAGAGAGGAGAAGGAGATATTCCTCAACATTGCTTGGTTTTTTGCGGGAGAAGAGAAAAATATACCTATGAAATATGGGATGGATCAGGGTGGAGTAGTTTGCAGAGTCTTGAGAGCCTTGAGCAAAAATGCCTTATCGAATTTGTTCATGAAAATCAAGGGTATGAGATTAAGGGGGAGGACCACCTGGTTGTCCGTATGCATGATCACCTCATAGATATGGGGAGGAGTGTTATAGATAATCAAAGCCAACCCAGTCGCCTTTGGCGTCCGAAGGATATTTGCACTTACTTGTCCCACCGTCAGCTTGTAAGTATATGTATAATTTAAAATTCATCTATTTATGGATCTAATAATCTTTAAATAGATGTCTTCTATAAATTTTATTTTATCATACTAGAGGGTGGCCTTCAAAATGTTTAATGAAACATCAAATTGTTGAACACTTTGATTATAGCTTCTAATTATGATCTTGCTTTGTATTTGTCAATTTAGTCATAAGATTTAAACCTTGTTTTGAACACCCTTCATTACGTTAGTTCATACCTTTTTTTTTTCTCTTTTGAAGCAGTGCCCCTAAAAAAGACAAGAACAATTATGACACTTGCAAATCTTTCATTTCTTTTATTCATCATTATCTATAACAAGACGTTTTTTGTAGTTCTATCAATATAAGAGGTAAAGTAACAAAAGAAAAATACTTGTCATTTAATGATGGAATTCTTCAAAGTCGACACCACCACTCAACTTTCTAAAGATAATACTCAACTTAATATTTATGATCAGCACTATAGATTTTTAGATTTAATAATGATCTCCATAATCAAAGCTACTTAGTTAATCATTTACTATTTGCAATTTAAAAACTTCATAGATATTGTGATAATCTTTATGATCAAAGCTACAACTTTTAAGTTTAGCAATGATCCCTACAATTGATATTACAGCTTTTTAAATTGAGATCTCTATGATCCACACAGCAATTCTGCTTTAAGAATAAATCCCAAACACATTTTATAGCTAGCATCTAGCATCCTCTTTTAATAGTAATATTATTGTTGCTTGTTCCACATATAGTAAGTGTTCCAACTACAAATCTCATGCCTCTACAATGGATGATATCTATCCTTGCATGGCTTTGATTCTATAATGGAATTTCTTGTGGCAAGAGAGAAAATTGTGGCAAAATGAATTAAGAGAAGGCTGACTAAAATGGCTAAATTGTGAAAATAGCAAGTCATTGAGTAATATATTCTATAAATAATTTTCTTATTATTGATAGTAGTTTTTCAAATCTTCATAGCTAATCAAGGTTGAGCTTAGTGCAATCATGAATGTTTAATATTGCAAGCTGCCTCATGCCAAAAAATATAGACAATCTTTTTAAATTCTTACAACTTTATAGAATGATCAAATGTGATCTCTAGTAAATTTATATCTTGAAACAATTCAATTTTTTTAACCATTTTGTTTTATCATGGTGGTTATTTGATTGTTGGTGGGAGAATTTAATAGTTTATTTCAACTTTCCAACTAATTTCTACCATTAGCTGCATCACAATCCCAAATTGTGTCTTAGATATTCAAATTTCTCCAATATCTTTATGAAGATGTTTTCCAGCTATACAAAACTCCAAATGTTTTTCTCCATTATTTATTGGTTCTCCAATGAAAGGGTACCTAGTATCAATATACATGCTTCACTTATAACATATAACAAGACAATGACCTCCTTTGAGTCATAACAAACAATCATGTCAAACATTCAAACCTTGCTTGATTGATATCTTTTCTAATAGACAAGTATACAATATTTTGAACATATTTGAAACATTTTTCTAATTAGACATATCAATCCATCTTTAATTGATTTGTATATAATCTCTTATGAGTTGTTTCTTCTGCTCTCTATTCCAACAGAATTTTACAAATTAATTGTTCAAACTAAAAATAATAGAACAATGGAGAACCCAACATTTCTTAAATTTTAACTTTCTACAAAAAAAACACTCAACATTTTCCTAGAATCTCTTTAGTATTAAACTAATTGTTTCTCGGGACTTTTATCTATCGTAATTGTGGGACTAATTATGGAGGTCCGAGGAATTTGTACATCTCCGGCTCCAGATTTATATGCAAGCGAAAGAATGAATGTCGACATGGAAGGCGTGCTGGTTGCAGGTGTTGGAGATTTGTGGTGTTTCAACTATGCTGAGAGGCTACCCTGTTCAGGTTGTAGGAAGCGCATTAAAGCTGCTTGCAGCCCAAGGTAAATCTTTTATCACAGAATTCAGCGATTTCTCAAGAGAATTGCTATGGCTTCGATGTGATGATTGTCCCTACACCAGCATTCCTTCCCACTTCTCCATGCAAAAGTTGAGAGTTTTAGAGCTATTAAAGGGATCTTGTCAGCTTGACACTTTGTGGCAGAGTCATAAACAGGTAAAGAACTTAAACTGCTATTAATTTAATACTCAAACTACTTTGCGATCCAAGCTTCTTTGTTACTTATCCGATGAGAAAACTTGTGCTTGCAGGCTCCCACACTGTTGCGCGAGCTTTCTGTACACCACCTCAAGAGTTTTCCCGAATCAATAGGACTTCTCAAGCATTTGGAAAAGATACTTTTGCGTGCAGGTTTAATGGAAACTTTACCAGATGAGTTGTGTGAGTTGAAATCTCTCAATCACCTCGACCTAGGTTATTGCTACGATTTACAATCGCTTCCACATAACTTTAGCTATTTAACAAACCTAGGACATTTTGACTTGACTAATTGTGGTAATTTGAAAACTCTCCCAGATTCCTTCAATCAATTAATACAGCTCCAGTACCTGTCGTTGTACTTTTGTGACTGCTTAATGATCTCCTCAGATATTCCGAGAAATATCAGAATGCTTGAGTACTTAGACTACACATCCATTAGAGTGGAGAGTGTTAATTTTTAGACTTTCAGATTAATACAATACTCAGAAAATAGAAATCTATCTAAATTTTCAGATTAATGTTGATTGCTGTTAGTGTTAGGATTTTTCAGAATTAAGCATAAGTAGAAACATGAACAAAATGAACTCACAACACACAAGTACCTTGGGAAAACCTCCTGCGTTGGGAAAACCCAGCAAGAAAAATCTTCAAATCTGATTATGTATTAAGCATAATTTTTTGATTACAACTTATCTCTTAGGGCTTTGATGAAAGGGGGTCACTCAGCAATTAGGTCAACACACAAGCTGCTTCTTAGGTTGTCTTCATCAATCAACAATAGGTCTGTAGTCTATTGTTCAAGTCTGCACTTCTCCTTAGTGGATGAATCAACAATCAGATTTGGTCTTTTAGCATTCACAAATCTGCTACAGTTCTGAGATAATATGCAGGGCCAACACCTCTACTTGGATGGAGATCGCACTTTCAACAACAGAGATGACAATGAAGGAGGAGCTACAAATTTCTTACTTGACTGGAAATAAATTCACAACTTTTTGATGTATTTCACATTAGCTGGTTGCAGATTGAATTTCACAATTGATGTATGTGTTGCAAGTGTATGTAATGTTTCATTTTGCATCTTTATTTATATCCATCTTATCCTTAATTAGGTCGGCTTTAGAGTGGTATTTTGGTGCCAAAGATATTTTATCTTTTGATTTAGTGTAGCGTGTCCTTTTAAGAGGCTGGCCCTATTTTATTTGAACACACCACATAGTAAATAGGGTCGAGCCCCACACGTTAGGGGAGAGGCTAAAGGGCCCAACCCTTTAGGGCGGATTCCAATGTTGTCTTAGGCAATTGGAATCCGCTCTTCACCCTAATTAAAACCAACGCTCCCTCTTAATTAGAGAGAAGAAAACATAATCAGAATATCACTATCTTCCATCTTGCACACAAGCAATGAATGTATTACATAATCAGAACAGAGTAGACTTCCATCTTGCACACAAGCATAGAATGGAATTACATAACAAAAATCTTCCATCTTGCACACAAGCAAAGAATGGATTACATAATAAGAACATAGTAGACTTCCATCTTGCATACAAGCATAGAATAGAATTACATAACAAAAAGCTTCCATCTTGCACACAAGCATAGACTGGATCCACCTTACATTGCCCACAGAGGGTGGTGAGGATCTTTTCTGCCATCTTACATTGCCCGCAGAGGATGGTAACAATTACTCTCCTTCCTGAGAAGACTACCACCTTACATTGCCCGCAGAGGGTGGTTGATGCAACACAATGCATCATTGAGGTTGAGACTCCCTCTCAACTAAGCTTTCATTTTCCAAAATCCCAAGCCTGTCTCTGAAGTACACAAACTTCACTTTGGATAGAGGCTTAGTAAGGATATCTGCAATCTGATCATCAAATACTGACATACTTCAGCTGAATAGTGCCTCTTTGCACCATATCCTGAATGAAGTGATAATGAGTTTCCACATGTTTTGACCTATCATGGAACACTGGATTGACAAACATCTTTATGTAACTCTGATTATCACAATGAATGACTATGGGTTTTCAAAGTTGTCCAAACAACCCAGCGAGAAGCTTACGAAGCCATACTGCTTCCCTAGAAGCAACACTTGTTGCAATGTACTCAGCTTCAGCTGTACTTAGTGCCATTGAGGACTGTTTTCTGCAAGCCCAAGAAATCACCGCAGATCCTAAGTTGAAGCAGATGCCTGAAGTACTTTTCCTGTCTTTTACACTTCCTTCCCAATCTGTATATGAGTAACCTTCAAGGGTTATTGGAGTTTTCATTGGATACTTCAGCCCAAAGCCAATTGTGCATTGCAAGTATCTCAGGATGTGTTTGGCTGCAACAAGGTGAACATGTTTAGGCATGCTCATGAATTGGCTGAGAGCATTCATTGCATAGCATATATCTGGTCTAGTGTTAACTAGATACATCAATGATCCAATCAACTGCCTATACTCAGATGGATCTACAAAATCAGAGTTAGCTACAGAAACACTCAATTTCTTTAAGTTAGATTCCATAGAAGTAGACATAGGTTTACAATCCATCGTTCTAAATCTTTTCAGAATATCAATAGTATACTTTCCTTGACTTAAGAAAATTTCGTTAGGTCTTTGCCATACTTCTAGACCTAGAAAATAATGCATTAGACTTAAATTCTTCATTTCAAATTCTGAAGCTAATTCTTTCTTACATCCAATAATGAGTTCATCTTTACCAGTAAGAAATAAATTATCCACATATAGAACCAAAATTAGCATTTCATCATTAGATACTTTAAAGTAAATGTTAAAATCAACATCATTCTTGCAAAACCTTAAGCTTACCAAATACTTATCAATTCTTTCATACCAAGCTCGAGGGGTCTAATTGAGGCCATATAGTGCTTTATTTAATCTGCAAACATGAGATTCTCTTTCATGAATCTCATAACCCCCAGGTTGTTTAATATAGACTTCTTCCTCAATGACACCATTAAGGAAGATAGTCTTAACATCCATTTGATGTAGCTTCCAACCTTTAGCTGCAACAATGACTATTATAGTTCTAATAGAAGTATATCTAGCAATAGGAGCAAATGTTTCTTCATAATCTATGTCTTCCTTTTGAGAAAAACGACGAGCTACAAATATAGCTTTATATTTCTCAATACTACCATCAGCATTATGTTTAATTTTAAATAACCATTTAGAGGAAACAACAAACTTACCTTTAGGTCTAGGAACAATATCCCAGACATCATTCTTGATGATTGACTGATATTCTTCATCCATGGCTAACTTCCAGGCATGTTGGTTCAAGGCTTCTTCAACATTGCATTGCTCAAAATCAATGAGATTGCTCATCAATGCAACATAGTTGGAGAATACTTGAGGTCTCTTGCTTTCTCTGAAGGTACCACTGGGGGTTGCAAATCTTTCAGCTTCTTGAATGGTGTTTCTCACCCAAAGTGGCCTCTTTTTGTTAGCAACAATGTCACCAGATACATCCATGGGATCCATAGGCTTAGGTGGATCATTATGCACTTCTTGAGGTGGAGGCACAACAAACTCCCTCTGAATCTCAAGGTTAGTATCAATATTCATATCTTGATTATCATTAGCCTCATCAATAATAGGAGAACCTTTTGATTTCTTAAATGCAATATCTTCTTCAAAAGTAACATCCCTACTTACCTCCACATACCTTTGACCTGGAATGTAGATCCTAAAGGCTTTGAAGGATTTACTATATCCAACTAGCATTCCTTTCTTCCTGGAAGGCTCCAACTTGGTTCTGTTTTCTTTGGGTACATGAACATATACAAGACTTCCAAAAATTCTTAAGTGGCCGATGTCAGGTATGGATCCAGTGAAGGCTTCTTCATGAGTCATATTCTTTAGAACATTGTGAGGACATCTATTCTGAATGTATACTGTTGTTCTAGAAGCCTCAGCCCATAGAAAAGTCTGCAAATCTTGATCATGGATCATAGCCTTTGCAGCCTCAATAATTGTTCTATTCTTTCTTTCAGCGACCCCATTTTATTGGGGATTGCAGGGAACACAAAACTCCCTCTTAATTCCTGTCTCAACACCAAAATCATGAAATCTACCAGAGGTATACTCACCTCCATTGTCAGATCTTAAACATTTAATTATTTTACCAGAAATGTTTTCAGCCAATGTCTTAAACTCTTTAAATCTACTTAAGACTTCATCAGATTCTTTAGATTTCAAGAAGTAGATCCAAGTTTTCCTAGAGAAATCATCTATGAAGATTACATAATAAAGAAATTCAGTAGGAGATGCTACAGATATAGGACCACATAAATCAGAGTGAACAAGTTCTAGTTTTTCTTTAGCTCTACTTTCACTTTTATGAAAATGACTTTTAACATTTTTACCCATAGCACAACCTTTGCATGTGTCATCGTGAATTTGACTGAGTTTAGGCATACCTTCGACAACATTTCCAAGGGAGGGAAGTGCTTGAAATTGTAAGTGTCCAAGTCTTCTATGCCATAGCTCACAAGATTCAGGAGCCTCATTAATGAGGGCTTGAATAGGGTTAGCAGAGAGCTTATATAAACTATCATATCTATTTCCAATTACACGAGCAGATTTAAAACTAGCCTTCTTAGACCAAGCAAGGAATTTACCCTCGGAAAATACAACTTGATAACCTTTATCTTCTAGAGAAGAAATAGAAATTAAATTTCTTTTAATTCCAGGAACAAATAAGATATCACTAAGGTGAAAAAAAATACCAGAATCTAAATTCAGAGAAGTAGTGCCAGAACCTCTTACCGAATATTTAGCATCATTACCAATTACTACATGTAGACTGGTATCTTTCTCTATTAAGTCTGAAAGATGCTCACGATAGCATGTGATGTGTCTGGAAGCACCACTATCAATCAACCATGTGTTACTGTTTGTGAGAATGCTACATGACAGGGCAGAAATGAATAAGAAGTCCTTGTTTTGATCTGAGACTTCATTTAGGTTGGATTTTCTTTGCGGAGGTTCATTCTGACATTCTTTAACATAGTGATCAAATTTGTCACATCTAAAGCACCGAACACGAGAGATTTCTCTTGGCTTCTTCCAAGTATTCTGAGCATTTGATAATCTAAAGTCTCTATTCCTCTTAGGATTATTCTTCTTCCAATGACCACCTTTCTTGAATTGGGCAACAAGTACATGCTGATCATTCACTTGAGGACTTTTGAGCTGTCCCCTTGTGATAAAATGTGACTCTTCTTGAATGCAGTCATTCTTAAGATGATCAAGGGTAGGTAATTCAGTTCTTCCACTTATGGTTTGAATAAAGGAATCCCATGAGTATGGTAGACCATTTAGAGTAATCATAACAAGATCCTTGTCTTCCATGTTATGTCCAATTGTACCTAGCTGATTCTTTAGTTATGAAATCCTCAAGAAATAAGACATAACAAAATCTTCTTTTGACATCTTGATATTAAGTAATTGCTGCCTCAAAGTAATTGCCCTACTAAGATTGTTGATTTCATAAGTACCTTGTAGATGACTGAATATATCTCTTGCTGTAGTAAATAAGGAAATGGAGGTGACTAGGTGACCTTTAACTGAATCAATAAGGATCTTTTTGGCCTTGACAACATTCCTTTTGAATTGCTTTAGCTCAGCTGCATCTGTAGGTTCAGTTATCTCTTTCTCTTCTATGAAGTGAAGAAGATCTTCTTCCTCTAGGAAAACCATGATGTGAACCTCCATGCAACAAAGTTGAGATTTCCATCGAGCCTATCTTCAACTTTCAACCCCATTGACCTAACTTGGGAATGAGACAACAATCTGGAAATAAAAGAGTACTAAATTCTGAAATCTGAAAGTTGATCTAGCCTATAGCTCTGATACCATGTTAATTTTTAGACTTTCAGATTAATACAATACCTAGAAGATAGAAATCTATCTAAATTTTCAGATTAATGTTGATTGTTGTTAGTGTTAGGATTTTCCAGAATTAAGCATAAGTAGAGAAATGAACAAAATGAACTCACAACACACAAGTACCCTGAAAAAACCTCCTAGGAGGAAAAACCCAACAAGAAAGATCTCCGGATTTGATTATGTATTAAGCATAATGTTCTGATTACAACTTATCCCTTAGGGATTTGATGAAGGAGTTCACTCAACATTTAGGTCAGCACACAAGCTGCTTCTTAGGTTGTCTTCATCAATCAACAATAGGTCTGTAGTCTGTTGTTAAGATCTGCACTTCTCCTTAGTGGATGAATCAACAATCAGATCTGTTCTTTCAGCATTCACAAGTTTGCTACAGTTCTGAGATAATATGCAGGGCCAACACCTCTACTTTCAACAGCAGAGATGACAATGAAGGAGGAGCTACAAAGTTCGCATTTGACTGGAAATGAATTCACACCTTTCTGATGTATTTCACATTAACTGGTTGCAGACTGAATTTCACAATTGATGTATGTGTTGCAAGTGTATGTAATGTTTTAATTTGCATCTTTATTTATATCCATCTTATCCTTAATTAGATCGGCTTTAGAATGTGGTATTTGGGGCCAAAGATATTTTAGCTTTTGATTTAATGTAGCGTGTCCTTTTAAGAGGCTGGCCCTATTTTATTTGAGCATGCCACATAGTAAAGAGGGCCCAGCCCCACACGCTAGGGGAGAGGCTAAAAGGACCAGCCCTTTAAGACAGATTCCAATGTTGTCTTAGGCAATTGAAATCCGCTCTTCACCGTAATTAAAACCAACAAAGAGCTTACCCACCCACATTACATCTCAAAGCTTTCTCACAAATCTCTACTTGCGTTGCTCAACTCTGAGAGAGTTACCCGTAGACATGGGAGAACTGGGCAATTTAAAAGTTGTAGAAGTGGAAAACACAGCGATTGCATCATCACCCACTTCCCTGGAGAAGCATACCTTTTTAAAGTCATTGTCTCTGAGGGGCTGCCTAAAGCTCAGCTGCATGCCGGAGTCCATTGGACAACTGAAAAATTTGCAGTACTTAATTTTAAACACTACTGGCATACAACTTTTACCCCAGGGACTTGTACATCTAAGTAATCTTGTGGAATTGTTTGTTCAAAGTAGCCCAGCTGGGGATGTCATACTTTCGGCGGGAGATGAATAAATTAGTGCAGGCTTGTCCAGTAAACCATATTCATTCCCTTCTCACTATGCTATGTCTGGACTTAAATTCATAAATTTGAGTTACACAAACGTAATAGTGAAGCTTTACATTGGTAAAAACGCGTGCCCCAACCTTTAAACTCTTACAGTTGTAGGGTGTGTAAATTTAGAGGAGGTTAAAGGGCTGCCAATAACATTGGTGAGTCTAAGGCTGTACCTGTGTGATAGACTGAAAAAGATATCGGGGCTTTCTAATTTAACAAAGCTTAGAGACCTCAATCTGTGTGGGTGTTTGGATTTGCACGAGCTTGAGGATCTCTCACAACTGACTTCCTTGGAAAGCCTGTGTGGTCACAAAGATGGAAGTACTGGAGTGTTTCTCACTGCTCAAAGACATACAAATTGCAGCCTGTCATAGTGGTGTTTGGAAAGGCATTAACTGTTTAAAGGTAATTCTTTTCCAAGCCATATAATGACATGAATTCTCATTTGGTATAATCAACACAGACAGATTTTTAAATGATATTCTTATCTATTTCAGAGATTGCCCTCAAAGGTATCCAGTATAACTTTGACTGTGGCTGGTGATGAAAGAGAAGTGAACTCAATAATATCTTCTTTCATGTTTCCAGTCTCTGTACTTGAGTTCCCAAGTTGTTGGGCGTGCCAACTTGGAGTAGAAGAGGTGAGATCCTGCGCCGCAGTTATGCTAGTCTTCTTGTGTGAAAGCTCAGCAGAGAAACATAATCCTCTTCCTACCAGGACGTCATACGATTGGGCAATAAATATTCCATGGAAGAGTACAAGGTAATCGTCAAGTTTGAGAGCGAATGCCAGTGGATAATTCTGAGTGTTTTTACAAGAGAGTCCTCCTTCGTTCAAGACTTGAAGATAATTAAAGTTGAAGATGATATGGGTGTGTATGCCAATCTGCCTTTTGAAAGGAACAAAGGTTGGTTGGTACTCCTGCGAGATTGAGAAGAATAATGGAAAATTAAAGATATTTGGGAAAAGCTCTTCACCTATGCCTACCCCAAACAAGCATTCTAGCTAATATATATATATATATATATATATACACTCCCTTTCTTTACTAGTAATATCCATAATAAAAATGATAGAAATAAAATTTTATGCTTTAAATAAAAATTTGATATAGTATTTTGTTAGTCTTTGACATTGTCTATTATAGTTTGTCTAGTTGTTCTCAATATCCAATAGTGAATATATGATTTAATATTTTATATGTTTTTATACAATAGTTTTATATTCTATCTTTAAAGTAATAATTTTAAAAAATTATTTAATTTTATTTGTCATGAATAAGAATTATATATATCTTTTATTTTTATTTTCTAATTAAATTAATCGTAAAGGTATGTTATTTAAACACTATATTGTTGAGCATAAATTTAATTTGTATAAATATGATATTGGAAGGGAGATGCTTCAAATACGAGGGCATACATACTTGAAATATGATATTATTGTTATATCTATTAGATAGATCAAATAATCAGAAGATAACTTAGAGGGGGGGGGGGGTGTGAATCAGTTGTCACTAGATTAACTAAACCTTAAACAATTAAAACTTTATGACCGGAACACAAAAGATTAATACCGGAATGCATAAACCAAATATCAAAATAGTAGATAAACCAATTAAGCATATACAACAATCAGAGAATAAATACCATCCACATGACACCAAGATTTATACGTGAAAAACCCGGTAAAGGGAAATACCACGGTGGGAAGCCTACCCACAGTCAGATAATACTTCTGCAGTAAGTATGTGAATTACAATTGAGGGGTCTTCACTTGCAGGAAGGCCAACAATGTAGAGCGCACTCCTCATCACAAAAGGAGTCTCACTGACTACAAAGAAATCTAGACTACAATCCGGAGAAATGAATGAACTGCAAAGATAGAATCTCCTAAGCCTCAATACAGTTTCGGTTAAGCTCAATAGAAGACAACTTAATCCTCTTACATAAACCCAACTCAATCACCAATGATCAACCAAATCCTCTGCCTAAATGATTATTACATTATTCGCTCCTTACATATCCATATCCCATTCCTATATCATTTCCTATATGATTGACAATGAGATCTTACATCATATATATACAAACCCTTGACCATAAACAATAAGGTTGGCCACCAGACAATAAAACAATTACATAATTACAAAACATGTCGGCCTGAAACCAAAAAAATAATAGCCAACCCATAAGACATCCTGGAAACACATCGAGAGGTCCAATCCACACGTTACATTAGGTCAGTCCATAACCTAGACAATACCGAGACTCAATATAGGTCCACACATGCCAAAGCAATAATCCCAATCAACTAAGTCTTGAACATGATCACCATCAGCATCCTAAATCTCCACCAGAAGCCGCACCAACACCACTTATGCATATCATCAAAGATCTTCAAGAAAGTTATGTTGGTGAAACCCTCGTTGAAACAACAAACCAAGCTTCCCAGCATACAGGATAGCATCTGATCACTAGATCAATACCAACTGACTTAACATGAACATGAGTAAGACAATTTCATAACCCAAACATACCGAATCATACCGGATCTAAACTAACCAGAAACCAAACAACCTACCGGGACCAGAAGGATACTAGTAAAACAACTAAAATAGCTAGTGTTGATATCAATGACAAACATCAATGCAACACAAATCAAATCCTCCAAATGGCCAACAATCTCCCCGTTTGGCATTGATGGCAACACTTGATGTGAAAAACATCCGAGTGCCAATAAATGTTATACAAGTCTCCCCCAATAGAAGACAATCAACAATCTCCCATACCAAGATATAGCAATGAAATTCTAAAATAAAGACCAAACTTCCCTTGTGAATGATATCTTTGTAAAGCTCTATATTTCACATATATCTCTTCCCCTTTGACATCAATGTCAGAAATCAGACAAAAATATCAAAGCAAAAAGACAAAACCCACTAAATCACAAGGCTAACTACTCCCCCTGAGTAATAGCATCCCCACATCAATCCAGAATGAATGATATCTCTAATAATGTATACCAGACTAATGCCAAATAACATCAAACAGTTCTCTGTCGGAAAGGCAGAAGCCTCTAATATGTCTCTCAAGTACTCAAATGATTCTTTAGGCAAAGGTTTAGTGAAAATATCTTCAATTTGTTCTTTAGTGTTCACATAAACCAGTCTAACTTCATTTTCTTCCACCTTCTCCTTCAAAAAGTTCTACTTGATAGATATGTGTTTTGTCTTAGAGTGAAATACTGGATTCTTTGATATGTCTATAGCAGCAGAGTTAGCACAATGAATAACTATCAATCCAATGCAATGCACTTTAATATCCGTCAACATTTGCTTCATCCATAGAACTTGTGTACAGTTAGTAGCAGCAACAACATACTCAGCTTCAACAGTAGATAAAGAAGTACATGATTGTTTCTTGTTGATCCATGAAACCAACTTCTTTCCAAGAAAGAAAGCTCCACCAGAAGTACTTTTCCAGTCCTCAACATCACCAACCCAATCTACATCTGTATATGCACATAAAGTAAAGTCATCATCCTTGGGGTACCACAAACCATATTCAAATGTACCTTGCAAGTATCTAAAAATTATTTTCACTGCACTCTCGTGATTTTCTCCAGGATCACTTTGAAATCTAGATGCAATACAAACAACATTCATTATGTCCGGCCTAGTCTGAGTCAAATATAGCAGACCTCCAATCATAGACTTGTATCTTGTAGGATTTACCAATGCAAATTCATTTTTCCTTGACAATTTATCACTTGTAATCATAGGAGTACTTACTGGTTTAGAATCTACCATACCAAATTTCTTCAACAATTCCTTAGCATACTTAGTTTGATAGATAAAAATACCTTTATCAATCTGAGTAATCTGTAGACCTAAGAAAAATTTCATTTCCCCAATCATAGACATTTTGAATTCTTTCTCCATATTCTTAGAAAATTCCATACACAACTTATCTTCACCTCCAAAAATGATGTCATCAACAAAAACTTCAATAATCAGTATATCATCATTAGTGACTTTATAATATAGATCACTATCAACATTACCTTTAGTGAAACCAAGCTTCAAAAGATATTTCTCTAACCTTGCATACCAAGCTCTAGGTGTCTATTTCAATCCATATAAAGCTTTCCTTAATCTACAAACCATGTTTTTATCATTTGAAAGTGAAAAACCATCAGGTTGCTCAATATAAATTTCCTCATCAAGATCCGCATTCAAAAATGCACACTTAACATCCATCTAATAAACCTTGTAGTTCTTATGTGCAACATAGGCAAGAAATAATCTTACAGCTTCAATCCTAGTTACAGGTGCAAAAGTTTCACCATAATCAATTCCTTCCTTCTAATAATATCCTTTACAAACCAATCTAATTTATTCCTTATAACTTGTCCATGTGTTATTCTTCTCAATTTGATTTAATTCTTCTTCCATAGCTTTCATCCAACATTCATATTTACATGCTTCAATTACTGATATCAGTTCAACTTGAGAAATTAAACATACCTCATTAGATGACAATCTCCTTCTTGTCATCACTCCATTGTTCTTATCCCCAATGAACTGATCTTCTGAATGATTCATCCTTACATACCTAGGAGTCTGCTGACTCTCTGTTCCTCTTCCCGGTTCTTCAGTTATTGTTGAATTTTCTGATACTGCCAGAGTAACTGGTTCAGCATTTTGTTCCACTAAAGGTGTTACCGATTTAGTTATGATCATTTCCACTACCAGTTCTTTCTCATAAACTCTAATTTGACTTTTATTCATCTCATCCATCTTGACATTAACATTCTCCACAATTCTCTGCAATCTCTTGATATAACATCTATATGCTTTTCTTTCATTAGAATAACCAAGAAAAATTCCTTCATCACATCTAGGATCAAATTTGCCAATGATATCATCTTTCCTAATATAACATTTACTACCGAAGATTCTGAAATACTTAACTATAGGTGTATTGCCAAACCATAATTCATAAGGTGTCTTACCTTTTTCTCCCTTGATATGTACTTTTTTGAATGTATAGATTGTTGTTATCACTGCTTCTCTCTAGTAGATATGCGGTAAACTAGCTTCCATCATCATTGTTCTAACAACATCCAAGATAGTTTTGTTCTTGCTTTCCACAAGTCCATTTTGCTGAGGTGTCTGGGGAGCATAAAATTGTCTCCTTATACCATGCTTCTCACAAAATTTATTTAACTCACCAGATGTGAATTCTCCACCATGATCTAACCTCAAACATGTAATCTTCAATCTTGTCTCTATCTCAACTTTAGCCTTTAAGATTTTAAACTTTTCAAAAGCCTCAGATTTCCCCTTTAGAAAAGTAACCCACATCATTCTAGAATAATCATCAATGATTAGCATAAAATATCTATCACCTTGAAAACTTTTAACTCTAGCAGGGCCACACAAATCAGTATGAATAAAATCAAGAACATCATTAGATTTGTCTTGTATACTCTTAAAATAGGTTCTAACCTGTTTTCCCATTTAACATTCTTTACATACTGGATTATAGGGTTTTACAATCTTAGGTATATCTCTAACTATCTTAGTTGAATTGATCTTTACAATGCAATCAAATTTCACATGACATAGCCTTGTATGCCATAGCCAACTCATCAATTTGTGCAATCAAACATGTCTTCTCACTGAAATTCAAATGAAATGTATTACCTTTTGTCTGTGTGCCAGTTGCAATGTCCAAACCAGATCTATTAATGATTTTGCATTTTCCATCCTTGAACTACAATTGAAATCTCTTATCCACCAATTGTCCTACATTCAAAAGATTATGCCCTGAACCTTCAACATAATAAACATTATTAGTATTGTTCTTACCATCCAATGATATAGTTTCTTTTCCTTTGATCATACATGCTTTGTCATCTCCTTATCTAACCAGACCGCCATCAAATTCTTACAAAGATAGAAACTTCTTTTAATCTCCAGTCATATGATGTGAACATCCACTACCAATTACCCATTCATCCTTATCTTCAATTTTAGCAGAAAGTGCCTTCTCTTCAGGTACATTCTCTTCCAGTACCAGAACATCTTCCTTGATAGCTAGGAACACCCATTCCTTTCTATTGTCAGAACCACTAGCAGAGTCTTGTGTTGATTCATCATCAGAATCAGTCACACCTTCCTCATTCGCTATGTTGCATGATTTATCTTTGTTTTTCCTATACTTAAACTTGTTCTGATATCCAAGGTTAGGCTTAAAAGATTTTCTAGCTCTCTCTTCAAATATTGAATTCTTTTTAGGACATCTAGATGCAAAATGACCAATCTTATTACATGCAAAACATTTAAAAGGTCTTTTTCCTTCATACTTACTTCCTATCGGTCCTTTAGGTAGGGCTTCAAATTACTCAAATTCTTCATATTCTCTCTTCATATCATCCAATTCCCTTGCATATAAATCTTTCCAATCTTGTTTGCCGGTTGATAATGTAGATGCATGAAAAGCAGATTCAAACTTCACAGCTCCAGAAGGTCCAAATTCTTCAAGCTCAAAAGAAGATAATTTCCCAACCAAGGTATCTCTATTGACAAAAGTATTAGCCATTGTTCTCAATTCATTAATTGTAGTAGCCCTCATCTTGTAAGCCAATTGTAAAGCTCTCAAAAATTTAGAAACTATTTCATCTTCACTCAAAGTTCCACCACAAAATTGAATTTCCATAACTATCTCATTTACCCTTTACATGAATGTAGTAGTCCTTTCATCTTCTTACATCTTCAAGTTTTCATATCTCACCCGGTAACCATCAAGTTTAAAAATCTTCATAGTAGGGTCACCTTCAGTAAGAGTCTCCAACTTATCTCATACAGCCTTTGCAGATGATTTGTCAATTAATCCCATTATTTGTTGATCAAAAAGTGCACACAAGAGAGATTCTCTTGCTCTACAATCATTCTCAAGCTCCTTATCCAAGTCTTTCAGAGGAGGATTGTCAGATGTCAGATTATGAGGTGTAACACCATTCTCTGTGATCTCCCAAATTTCCTTACCAAGACATCGTAGATGAGTCTCCATCTGAATCTTCCATACTCTGTAATTTGTTCCATCAAGCCTAGGAATATCTCTTCGAAAGATAGTAGTAGATGAACCAGATGAACTTGAATTGTTAGTCACCATAGGATCTTCCTCTAGCGATTAAACTTCTGTAGAGAGGACCATAGCTCTGATACCAATTGTTAGGCAATTCAAATAATCGGAAGACAATTGAGAGGGGGGGTGAATTAGTTGTCACCAGATTACCAGAACCTTAAGCAATTAAAACTTTATTACCAGAACTCAAAAGATTAATATCGGAATGCATAAACCAAATACCAAAATAGAAGATAAACCAATTAAGCATATACAACAATTAGAGAATAAATACCATCCACATGACACCAAGATTTATATGTGGAAAACTCGGTAAATGGAAAAACCATGGTGGGAAGCCTACCCACAGTCAGATAATACTTCTGTAGTAAGTATGTGAATTACAATTGAGGGCCCTACACTTGCAGGAAGTCCAACAGCCTAGAGTGCACTACTCATCACAAAAGAAGTCTCACTGACTACATAGAAATCCATACTAGACAATCCGGAGAAATGAATGAACTGCAAAGGTACCATCTCCTATGCCTGAATATAGTTCTGGTTAAACTCAATACTGGAGGACTAAATCCTCTTACATAAACCCAACTTGATCACCAATGATTGACCAAATCCTCTACCTGAATGATTATTACGTTATTCCCTCCTTACATATCCATATCACATCCCTATATCCTTTCCTATATGATCTACAATGAGATTGTACATCATATATATACAAACCCTTGACCATAAACAATAAGGTCGACCATGAGACAATAAAACAATTACATAATTACAAAACATGTCGTTCTGAGACCAAACAAATAATATCCAACCCATAAGACATCTTGGAAACACATCGAGAGGTCCAATCCACACGTTACATTAAGTCGGTCCATAACCTAGACAATACCGGGACCCAATATAGGTCCACACACACCAAAGAAATAATCCCAATCAACTAATTCTCTAACATGATCACCATCGACATCCTGAATCTCCACCAGAAGCCGCACCACACACCACTTATGCATATAATCAAAGATCTTCAACAAAGCTCTGTCGGTGAAACCCTCATCGAAACAACAAACCAAGCTTTCCAGCATATAAGATAGCATCTAATCACCAGATCAAAACCAATTGACTGAACATGAACATGAGTAAGCCAATTCCATAACCCAAACATAGTGCCAGAGCATACCAGATCATACCGGATCTAAACCAACTAGAAACCAAACAACCTACCGGGACCAGAAGGATATTGGTAAAGCAACCAAAACAACTAGTGTTGACATCAATGACAAAACATCAATGCAACACATAATCAATTCCTCCAAATGGCCAACAATATCATAGTGTGTAGAGTACTTTAAATATGAAAACAAATATATTATTATGGAGATTCACTTAATCAAATTATATTGTCTCCCATTTTTTTGGAGGATAATAAATAATATTTCTAATTTCATTTGTATGTTTGTTAATTACTAGAAAAACCTCTCTTGTAATCATTTTAAATTAAAATATTAATTAGATACCTTAGCTAACCCTTTTTATTGAAACAAATTTTTGTATTCCCTTGTAAAACTTGCCTCTCGAGTCTTAATATACATGACTAGACCACTCTCACATTCACTTTTTAGATTATAAAAGTTTAATGTCAACTCAAGAGATGAGAAACCAAGAAATTTTTTGATATGAGATTGGATGCAAACTAAAATCATTTAAATGTAATTGTATTATCTTAATTTTAAATATATTAAAAAATATTTATGTAACATAAAAAATTGTATACCCTTACAACTTCAAATTACATTGCTTACCCACTTTGGTGTTTGTTTCCCCTAGCATGTTTCTAGACTCCTCTAGCCCTTTCCTTAACTTCTTTCCATTCATGGTGCCAAGGTATACCTATCATGGTCCCTTTTTGTGTAAATTCATGTTCTAGATGTATTATCCTTGTAATTTTTTTTAAGTATTTATAGGTTTTATAAGAACTTAAACTATCTAGACATTAGTGCAACATGCAAACATCCACACAATGCAGTAACATCCTGTGTGCATTAAATTTTGAGCATGCAAGAACAAGCTAAACTAAAATTAACGTACTATACCAAAAATATAAGAAACACACATGATTAAGCATAACAGTTAACAAAACATGATAAAAAACATAAAATATGAAAGGACCATTTTAATTGATCCTCAATGTTTTTTACAAAGAACCAAAAACTTTATATTCAATTATACATAATAAGTTCATCAATCTAAACAAGATGTAAATTATCCAAATATGATGGACTCGAGAAAAACCACTTGATTAAATAAAAAATTATAATTATTATATACAAGAAGTAAGAAGAAATTATTTGTAACTTATTTTTATATTCAATAGTCCATGTTGAAAACTCATGAATTAACAATAGCCAATTTAGGCTATTTTGTTCATTAGAATAATTTTCCCATACATAACTAATAGTCTATCAAGATCAATATTGATCTTGACTCCATCTCATATGATATAGTATTCAAACAATCAAGTGAGCTTTATATAGATAGATATCAAAAAAAAATCGTTGGCCAAAGACTTTAGCTCATTGGGACCAATCTAGTTCTTAAGTAATAAAAGATTCATAGCATACCCATAATATTGTACCAAGGGTTTCTATAAATTTAGATAAATTAAAACAAATTATAATTATATATATATGAGAGTCTTCCTTCAATCAAAACTCAAGATTAATTAAAGTTGAATATGATATTTGCATATGTCAACCTACATTTTGAAAGGAAGGGTTCGGTGGTACTCATGCAAGAAGGAGAAGAATGAAAAATTAAAGAAATTTAAGAAAATCTCTTTATATATAAAATTGGTCATTTCAAAATTTGAAACCATTATGGCTCTAAACTCATAAAATAAGAAAGAATTATTTCTAATGTATATGAGATCATCCACACATAGAACAACAATGAGAATTCATTCTCACCAAAATATCCAATATAAATATTAGGATCAAATTGACTTTTGACAAACCCTTCTTTAGAAGATAAGAATTAGCTCTAGAGTACGATGCCCGAGGTGCCTGTTTTAGACCATATAAAGTCTTCTTCAATCTATAAACAAAATTTTCTTTGGACGAAACTTCAAAACCTTGAGGTTGAGAAACACAAACTTCCTCATCAATATAACCATTCAAAAAATCACTTTTAACATCCATCTAATAAAAATTTCATCCATTTTGAGTAGCCAAAGATAGGACTAATCTAACACTATCCATCCTACCTACATGATCAAAGGTTTCAGTATACTCAATACCTTCTTGTTTAGTGTATCATTTTGCAACTATTCTAGATTTTCATTTATCAATAGTCTCGTTAGATTTATATTTAGGTTTTGTAAATCCACTTTGTACTAACAACATCCTTACCAGGAGACAATTCAACCAACTACCAAGTATTATTTCACTCAATAGATGCCATTTCACTCTTCATGGCTGCAACCCACTCTTCTATTACACTAGCTTTCGTAAAATATTTTGGCTCATTATTTTGCATAACATGAGTCATTAGAGTATAGTTAACCTTATTATGAGATCTTGTAGTCTTTTGATCAATTAGTATCTAACATGAGAAGAGGGGGGTGATTTTTCTCAATTCTTCTTTGATATTTCTGATATTGCCTAGTCACCACATTTGAGGATGAAGGTTTTATATTATCAACTTTGGATTTATCATACACAAGAAAATGAGATTCCTCATCACCTACATCATTCATAGGAGGGTTAGACTTCTTCAAATTAATCTCAATATTCTTAACCTTTTCATGTGGAGTATATTTTGCTCTTTCATCAAAGATAACATCTCTACTTATGATTAATTTCTTTTTGACATGATCATATAATTTGCGAGATTTGTTTTCAGAACCATATCTAATAAAAATGCATTTGATACATTTTTCATCTAACTTTGTTCTTTTTTATTTAGGAATATGTACATAAGAAACATGACCAAACACATTAAGATGAGCAATAGATGGTGTCAAACCAGACACTTTTCAAGAGTCATTCCATGAACTACTTTTGTGTGGATCCTATTCAACAGGTTGTAATGACACTTTTCAACCAAACTCAATTAATCATTTGCAGCAGGATTAATTGATTAAATGTTAAGGTAAAGTTCATTAATTAAAGGTAAATATCATTAAATTATATGTAAATGATAATAATTACAAAGTAAATTAATAACACAATAGATAGAATAACATAATCACTTAATTCAACCATATTATTGGCAAATCATATATAAAGCATTCTCAATATCTTATAGCATCAAGTTTTTCCAATACTTATCTTAATCTTGAGCACTTGGAATAGTCATTCTCATTCCAAGAAGATTCTAGTAGCCTTGGGGTCCTTTATGGCTATGGCACCCCACAGAGCAAACTGGTTCTTACAGAGAACCAACCATATTATCTACAATTCAAAGGAATAGTCATAGGTCTAGGCTCTTTTAAAGCAAGTAAGCACTCCAGGAGGATAGGTTCTTACATAGAACCTTGCATGCCTTCACAACATGAAATAAACACAGCCCTGGCTAGGACACTTCCGAGTGTACACCATACCTCGAGTTGGACACACGTTGTGTGCCCCTTCTCCAATGCCCATGCCAACCAATGACCTTAACCTTCATTCCTTTGTGCCCTCTAAATTCCTATATTTCCTCCCATTCCCATAGCCCACCAAGCCACCTTCTTCTTCTTCTTCTTCTTCCTTGTGTGATCTCCATGCCCCCTCCCAAGTCTCACATAAATGACTTATATAATATTTTCAAGGGTAGTTTCCAAACCATCACACCCTTTCGAAAAGGTGACCTTTAGTTGTCCTTTAATTATTATAATTATTTCTCTCTCTTAAGAGAGTTTGTCATAAACATTATTTATTAATATTTATTTAAACCAAAGGATTGTAATATCCTTTAGTTTTATCTCCCCTTTTAATTCTAAAAGGGTTATTTCATTACTTTATCTTCTCTTGGATAAATAGTCACATAACAATTATCCCCTTGTAGTTTAGTTGTTGTCCTCAGTAGCATGAAATATATCTACATCACAACTCAAACAAATACATAATCAATAATTGAAGATGCCAGCATTGAGTATTTATACTTCATAATATTTCTATTTTATTTTAGTTCATCTACATTCTTTTCTTATTTTAATTCATAGATCTATTTACCTTTATTTATTTTATATTAACAAATAATTTCAATATAATCATTTTGCCAATCAAAATTATGATGAGAACTCTATATAAACATTTCTTATAAGTATATCCCAAATTTATAGTTATTCTTTATCTCATATATTTCAACTGCATCAATTTGTCTTACTATGCACTCTATTTTCTTTTGTATATATTTTAACATGTAACTTAAAATTAAATTTAAAAGTATCATTCTATGTTGACATAACATTTACCTAGGGAATGACATGCATATCCCATACTATGTAATCACTCACATTATCTATTCAACATATATTCCAAGACGATAATCATGCCCGGACTACATGAGTATCCTTTTTTAGTATAAAATAAAGCACATGTACAAAGTTATTAGGTTGATCAAGTCCAATAACAAAGTACAGTAGATATTTAGGTAGTACTAAAAAGTTACTAGCATCTTAAAAGAAAACAATAATGCATCATGATCACCCACAAAGTTCTTCATAGAAAATATTTCTATCCTTTCTTTTGTTGAAGTAACTATGATATTTGAATTTTGAATGGTAATTCAATGATATTGATTCTAAATATTAAAATTAAAGAAAAACAAATAAATTTCAAGTTCATTTCTCCCCTTTTAAAGTCCAACATGTCCATATGTTTCCTCCAAAAATATTTTAACTCATTTAGATATAGATAATTTTCTAGTTATGAAAATGATTTTGGGATATGTGGGTTATGGGCCCACAAAATAAATTGTATTGAACAAATTTAGATGTCAGGTTTATGTTGTTAACTATAAATAAATTTATAAAAATACTTTTTTTCTATAAAGTAATAAAAAATTGACATAGATACACAAAATTAATCATTAGAAAGACCAACTTTCCATCTCAATACTCTAAGACACTTGTCATGTTTAAGAAAGTACTAGCCAAATATAGATGATCCTTAAGCTTAATATCCCTAAAGTTGTCATCTTCCAAAGACCAACATGTCCACATTGGTACACCATGTATTATCAATGTTGAAATTTCACTTTGAAACTCAAGCTTGGGTTTTTACAATGAGAAACCAATAAATTAACTATTAGAACACAACTCTTTTTGGCCTTCAACTTTTAAATTCTAATTGCTTCAATCAAACATAATCTTATGGGGGTACATTATGGTAAAGGTGACACTATTAAACTTCACATATATTAACTCAAGTTATGGAGGAAGTCACAAAGAAATATGTATGTTTTTTTCTAATTTTATGCAAATCTAGAACATCAAATCATAATATTTCTCTCATTAGAAGGCTACTACATTTCTTGAGATTCCCAAGGATATTCTAATCACTATTATCATATAAATGATATATCAAATTTATCTTTTTAAATGACCTTGACAAGTGGTTAAGACGATATATATATATATATATATATATATATATATATATATATATATATATATATATATCATCCATTTTTGAGAGAATAATAATAGTGAAGAACACTAGCTAGAGAGACTTACTAACTATGAATTTTAGCTGGCGATTTATCTAAATTTGGAAAGAGACTTAAATGACTAAATGAGACAAGCTATATTTAAGGAACTACTTGATAACTAGAATATAAGCACATAAATTTGGATTGCTCATATGAATGCTTCCTTGTCATCTTACATTCCTATGATAACAATGTGCTACATGTGTTTACATGAGGAACAAAGGGGATAGACCACCATAAGCCTATTAAAGAAAATATTTTTACTTAATGATCTAATACTTCATTTATATAATTAATTCTTAAGTGAGAAACTTGGATATGACTTATGAAAAGGTTTTGTAAAGATGAGGAAAATTACTAAAGTTGAATTTACATCTTTCATGTTGAATATGACCCATATAATATCAATAGTATAAAATTTATAATCTTTAATATTGAGTTAGATATTTGGGAATTTATCACCTTAACAATACCAAATTCTTGAAGATATCATGTCAGGAGAAAAATAAAAAATAGCACATAAGATCTTTAATTGTTGGAAATGAAATAAAGTGGAACCTCTTCTTAGATTGCCTTTGAAATTTCAAGGAAAATACTAATTACTTATACCAATATCAACCATTTTGAAATAACACAAAATCATTCAAGATGAAGCAACCTGTTCATTATTTTTACAATAGCAACCGCTTTACATGAATTACTAAACCCCACAAAACTTGAATAATTTAATCTAAAACAGCCCAAAAATCATTGTTCTAAACAAGCAATCATACTGTGATAAGACTTCCATTTTAGTTTGGCTGAAAGGGCATTCTCAAATGAGAACTCGAATTAAAATTGATAAAAAAATTGCCGGATATTCACATTAATAAGATGAATTCATATTATGAAAGAAAACAACTACATGCCAAAGATGATTCAATAATAAGCACTATTATCTTTTGGTTCTCATACCCCTAGAGTGGAGGTTGTCAATATGGGTGATGTAGAATTGGAGATTTTACATACCCTTGATGCTTATGAATTTGCATTCGACCTTTTTAATCATTCATATCCACATCCTTAAATGTGCCTCAAACTTGAGTCATCATCCATGATCTCTGAAGTAGTGAATATATGTAGTCAACGACAAGGTTTGATAATATGTATAAAACACCAAGTTTTTATTTTTGTAAATTGTCTTCACTTTCTAACACACAGAAAAAAAAGAGGATTAGGTCAATACCATGTAACGATGCAAGCCTTGGAATATCCCAAGTGCTCACTATGGTCGAGTCAGTCGGACCAACTTATTGCTGATATATTCTCCAGGAAAGTGGGGAATGAATGGTAGGAATGTAGTTTGATTTAGCTCATCATAGAAATGCAATCTCATAACAAAGTATCTAAACTTACAAACGTTATCTTCTGATGTACCATTTAAATATCCATGGAGTGATTAGCTATATCAGTCACGACCATTGAGGAAGGGTCGTTTCCGACTATAGTCGTAATTATTGAATATGAAAGGAATTTCCAAATCTCTAAAGTTCTAAATGACACATACAGAACCGATTGGCCTTTGTCCATTTGTCTATGAAATTAAGGGTCATCAAGTTTACAAGAATATCTCAAATTTTAACCTAATTGTTTGATGGAATATCATGTTCTCCTAAAAACTTATTTTCTTCCAAGTGCGATAATTGTAGATGTGAATAGATCCAACAGTGACTAAGTACCATCATTTTATCGATTCTCATTTAATCAATTTGTTCAATGTTATCGCTATACCAGTAAAGCTTGTATATACTCTAGGAGATGGTGCCATCATATTATTTTTCTCGGTCTTCATATTTCCATACCGTCCATCAAATATCACTCTAGAACAATTACTATATTGGTAGCCAAATTTTGTTGTTACATTTCTTAATGTTTATTGGTAAATTTTATGGAAATTTTTTAAATATAATTAAGTTTTAAATAATTATACTTCTTTTTATGTGAATATAAGTTAACCTCCCTTTCTTTTCTTAATTTGATATATTTGTTAACATCAAGTATGAATTGAACATTAAATCATATATCTTCTAGCTTATAACATACTTAATCTAGATTATTATTATTATATTATACTTGCAATCTTGTCCTCTAAAATGAATCGCAACCTTTAACTACCTAATATTTAAAGTTTATGTTGAAAAAAGAAACAATTATCATTAAAACCTTTCAAATATCACCTATAAAAATAATGATAATCATTTCCTAATTTGTCTCTTACTATGGTATACATAGGAAGTTCTCAAGATTATGAACATGAATACATATATGTACTATCTAAGATCTCAATAATGCCAATGAGAAAAATAGAAAACAAAAAGTAACATTTGGACAAAGGTTATAATCTAGGTCTTATATAGCCAAGTCTTGTAATTCCAAAGTTAGGGCAATAATGGTAGATATATACTAGGAGCATTTTTAGGACTAGTTAAAATGAAATTTCAAAACATAAAGGAAAATTTCAAAGGTAGGAAGGCATGATCCTTAGGCTCTGATACCAAATCTAATGACACTTTTCAACCAAACTTAATTAATTATTTGTAGCGGAATTAATTGATTAAATGTTAATGTAAAGTTCATTAATTAAAGATAAATATCATTAAATTATATGTAAATGATAATAACTACAAAGTAAATTAATAACACTATAAATGGAATAACATGACCACTTAATTCAACCATATTATTGGAAAATAATATATAAAGCATTCTCGATATCTTATAGCATCAAGCTTTTCCAATACTTATCTTAATCTTGAGCACTTGGAATAGTCATTCTCACTCCAAGACGATTCTAATGGCCTTGGGTCCTTTATGGCTATGGCACCCCACAAAGGAAACCAGTTCTTACACAGAACCAACCATATTATCTACAATTCAAAGGAATAGTTATAGGTCTAGGCTCTTTTACGACAAGTAAGCACTCCAGGAGGACAGGTTCTTACACAAAACCTCGCATTCCTTTACGACACGAAATAAACATAGCCCTAACTAGGACACTCCCAAGTGTACACCATACTTAGAGTTGGACACATGTTGTGTGCCCTTTCTCCAATGTCCATGCCAACCAATGACCTTAACCTTCATTCCTTTGTGCCCTCTAAATTCCTATATTTCCTCCCATGCCCATAGCCCACCAAGCCACCTTCTTCTTCTTCTTCCTTGAGTGATCTCAATGCGCCCTCCCAAGTCTCACATAAATGACATATAATATTTTCAAGGGTAGTTTCCAAACCATCACACCCTTTCGAAAAGGTCACCTTTAGTTGTCCTTTAATAATTATAATTATTCCTCTCTCTTAAGAGAGTTTATCATAAACATTATTTATTAAAATTTATTTAAACCAAAGGATTGTAATATCCTTTGTTTTTATCTCCCTTTTTAATTCTAAAAGGGTTATTTCATCACTTTATCTTCTCTTGGATAAATAGTCACACAACACAAGTAAACTATTGTAATTATTGCATCTCCCCCAAAATAATTATTTAGGTTCTTTTCTTTAATTATGCTTCGATCCATTTCAACAATAATTCTATTTTTTCTCTCAACAACCCCATTTTGTTGTGGATGGTAGGAAATGGTAAAATGTCTTTGAATCCCATGTCCTATACAATAATCAAAAACATATTTGACCTATACTCTCCCCCATTATCTGATCCAATTACCTTAATGAACTGACCACTTTTTTTTTCATCTAATTGTTTAAACTCAACAAATTTATCAACCAAACAATAGATCCAAGTTTTATGAGAAAAATCATCAATGGAAGTGATAAATTAGTTGGATTTATTTAGTGAGGGATTTTCCATAGGACCACATAAATTAATGGGAATAACTTCAAGACGTTTTCATGCTCTTCTAGACAAACCAATTAGAAACGTATTTCTATGTTTTTTTCCAAACAAACATTCTTCACAAATTTTCTAATCATTCTTAAGAAATGGAAACATGCTTCTTCTTAATCAAAAGTAAACCACCAAAATAATTTACTATCATGCACCTCTGTAGTACTCAAGACTTGCTTGGGTGAAGAAAAATGAAGGGGAAACATATGAGCACCTGTCATCTATGCTTGGGCAACCACTACAAATATGTGTGATTATCTTTGATTATACATTGATTCCTATAAAAAACAACTTGATAATTTTGTTCAAGCATTTGACCAATTGATAACAAAATCTTTTTTAGAGCGGGAACTAACAAAGTATCAAATTTCCCAAAATTGATGAGGAAAGTGAGGCGCTAGTCAAAATTTCTAAAAGTTATTTTGATATTGGGAAGGTAAAGACGCTATGTAGGGAGGTGCTCAGAGTTATCATGAAATACATCATGGTGGAAGGCAGATTTTCTAGAGTCTACGACTAACATTTTGCCCTCCTCAATTATTTTCGACACAAGATGAGGATTTAATTTTCTTAATACTTATTTTTCTCTTCGAAACATAGTATTAAGAAACATCGAAAAATCCCTAGGAAATATCATATCCTACATGCTGGCCTTATTCAGTTAATCCATGAGCATTTTGAAAATATGTCGGCCCCGTCTAACCCCATTTCGGATTTGGCCTCAGAAGGATATAATATTGATATTAGTATATCTGAGGACGAAGGTGTATGGGACACTAAAATGTCACTTAACTTATGTTAATTTCCATAGATGTTGTGGAGACAACATGTAATGTCCCCTTCTCCGCAGTGATTAGTTCAGTGGTCCATTGGCCTATTCTGGAGACCCGTAGGCTATTTGGAAGAGAGAATTAGGGTTTCCAACCTATGTGGAGTTCTGCACGAGCTTTTTAGGGTTTTTCAAGAGGGAATTCTTCAGTTCTTCTTATGGTTTCCTTCTGGGTTTTCCATGAACTCCAGGGTGGTATAACATGCATTTGATTCTTTGGTGAAGTCAGAACTTACTATTTTTAGTAAGTTAGGCTTTCATTGTTTGGTTGATGCAGTTCTACTGAGCTTTCCAAGCTCTTTCTCTGGGTGCGAAGATTATGTTTTTCAGAGGAGTATTTCTTGACTTACTATTTTTAGTAAGTGGCTGTGTTGAGCATTTCTATTTTTAGCAGTCTCGGACATGGTTCTGACTTAGCATAGTTTAGTGGTCTTCATCGCACAACTTCATCCTTGATTTTGGTATTAATCAGTATTGGAGTTATAAGTTATTTAATTAAATATTAATTCCTTATCCTACGGTTCGATATTTAATTATTTTTATTACTAATTAATTGTGTTATGGGTAAACTTAGGAAAAATATCTATCTACCAGCAAAATTGTTATTTTCCTAAGTCAATGGCATTAAAAAAGGCGGCGTTGAGAAAGATGAAATATTTAATGTTTTTATTATTTTATATCGCAAAGTTGTCACCTAGGAAAAAGTTTGAACTTTGCCTAGGGAATTTGGGAAAATTAACGCCATGTCTAAGGGAGGCTATGACATGAAATGAAATTAAATTTCAATGGTTTTGGGTGCCATTTGCATTTGAATTTCAGAGGGAAAAATCTATAAATACAGGTGCTTGGCCTCTCATTTGGGATGAAATGAATTTGCATCATTATGCTTTCGAATTGGCGATTGAAAAATCCGAGCTTCGAAGTGTGGCTTCCTAGCTAAGTCTCAATTTCTTACCTGCAAGATAGTACCTAGCTATGTTCATGTATTCCAAGTGTTGTTCGTGAGTGAGTTGCAGATTGTGGAGTGTTTTGATGGAGATTGGAGTGTTTTCTGGTTGCTAGTCGTGGGACTGCTAAAAGTGTATTTTGCTCAAACCTCTTGACCAGTGGATTCCATCATTTTGGGTACCGGCTCATCCTTTCTTCCTACCATTGGTGATGCATATTGTAAGTTTTTAGCATCTTATTTTGAGTGTGGATTGTTATATTAAAAATTGAATTCCCAAGTTAGGCATGGGGTTTAGTGAATGCATTGGGAAGCGTGCAAAATAAATATGGGTGTTTCGATGGCTTTCCTTGGGTTTGTTTTCATTGTGGCAGTCATAGCAATTGTTTAGAACTGATTTTGGGTGTTTTGGATAAGTATTGAGAGAGTTGTGAGCATTTTAGTGAATCCATACGCTGTTGGTTTTGCAATTCTTGCCTGCAGATTTGATGTTAGCAGAAATTTCATGTTCTTATTTGGATATTCAATATTACTCTCTTCTCACATTATCTTGATTATTGTAAGGTTAAGTAGTAGTACTACTAACCAATTCTGGTTTGTAACTCTCACCTCGTTGAAAAGTGGAAGAGGCTAGGTTGCCACCTATTTTTAAGTAAATTGTAATTCAGTCCTCCCACTGCATAAGTGGTCGAGTGATGTCTGAGTGTAATGGTCCTCCCGCCGCATAAGCGGTTGAGTTGAGATTGTTTTGTAATTTCAGTCCTCCCACTGAAATATCGCGGTTGAGTGATTTGTGCCTTTGTATGTTTCTCTTGGTTGGTTCACCGCCAAGTTTCTTGCATTCCCGTTGGATAAGCGGAAGGGGCTAGCATGCCGCCCAAGCATTGTATTGTTTCCAGTTATTTGAAGCTAACTATCCCCTCAACACCGTATGCTCTCACCTTCCCACATTGAGCACTTGGTGATCAGAAAGTGGAAGGGTTGCATTTTCCAGCAAGTTTTTAGTTTATGCTTTCTAACCTTAACGGGTTATCTGTTTGTGGATGATTACTATTGGCCTAAAAAAATAAATAATAATAACTAGGATATTACACAACATTATCAAATTTGGAAGACAAACTTATTAATATTTTTTCAATCACATTTTGATTGCTTACATCATCTCCTAGAATTCTCATTTGATTTATCATCCCTTCAACTTTTGTTAAAAACTCATTAATTGATTCATTTTTACTCATTTTAACATTTTCAAAAAAATTCCTTAATGTTTGCAACTTAGTTGTATGAGCACCTTGATAAGCATTTACAAGCGTATTCCATGCCTCTTTAGAATGTACGACACCACATATTCTAGGAAAAATTGATTGACTTATTGCACCTTGAATTAAAAATAAAGCTTCATAATTAATTGTTTATTTTTCTTAACTTCTCTTTGTTGCTAATTATTCAATGCATTTATATCTTAAGGTTCTTTGTGCCCCTTACTAATAACATCTCACAAATATGTAGATCTCAACAAAGTCTGTTTTCTTATATTCCAAAATGAAAAATTTGTTCCATCAAAAATAGGAATCAATAGCCCTAAAAGACCAACAATATTTACCATCACAAATAAATACAACAAAATATTAAGGAATACTTGACCACCACTTTCATTCACAAAAATAGATTCTCCAGATTAACACAAATTTGTGACAAACTCCAATCCACACTCATAATTTACCAATAATCTTCTTGTTTAAATATGTTTTGGAAAAAAAATTTTACAGCCTCATAATTTACCAATAATTATCTTGTTTAAATATGATTGAAAAAGAAAAAACTTACAGCCTCCTGTATAAAAAAAAAAACTCTTTCCTTTTGCTGTCTCTCGTAGCAATAAAATTGGCCTCCTTTTGACTGAATGCAATTTTCTCCTTTTGCATCTCTAATCCTACAATCTGATGACGAAACTACAATCTGATGACGAAACTACAATCTTATCTCTCTTGATTGGTGCTCTTCTAAAACTCCTCTGCAAATATTCTGATCTCCTCTTTTCTTGTGCTCTGATACCAAGTGAAGGTATGAAACATTTACAAGAAACAAAAGTTATATTATGATGATCTCTAGATCACCAATACAGAGACAAAATACATATTACAAAAATAAATTCCATTATCGTCATCAGAGGCAGAAAGTTCATTTAGACAAGTGTTGTGTTAAAACCTGATTGAAATAACTACTACCAAACGGACATAACTGATTTATAGTAACTACTAATAATGCAATGTTTATTATCTCTCATTAGGCTCGATTTTTGTTTTCAACTGCAACAGGGTTGAAAGCACCATCTGGTTAGTTGTTGGGGATGACATTCTCCAGACTTCTTCCTTACAGCTTCTCTTCCTCTAGCAATTAGCCTCCTCCTTTCTTTTGAACACCATGGCCCTGATTCAAGCCTATGGACTTGTTTGTTAGTTGGCGGTTGAGTATGTCAAAGACTGTCTCATTCCACGTATGACTTTTCACAATGCAATAAAGGATTAGAATCTTCACTCTGGGAATGCAAATGTAGGTTGACTCTTCAAGCATTCTAATCTAATGAAGAAAATGGTCTTCCTTGCGATTTATATCACCCTGAAAAGAGCCATGTTAGAAAAAGATAAAGGGTGCCGCTAAAGGCTCTAAGGGCTCACAAAACATATGTGGGTGATGCATTCATATTTGTTGGGCTTACATTCTCCTCGTCAACCACAAAGTTCATTCGCCTTGTCCTTGTTATCGTGCAGCCACAATGGAAATTGAAAATGGCGCGTCATGTGTTCAGGCTTCATTTTAGTATCAATAATCCAGTTTGGTTTTTGGGATCTCTACAGCTCAACTAATATGACTATTAGAATATCTGTAATTATCAATGTTATTCCTACAAATTGTAAATCTTTGACCATATCATACTCTTACTCATGGAAATATTATACACAATTGTAACTGGTTTCTTCTCCAATACAAATATAAGCTCATACCATTTTATTTTATTTTTAAACTTCAATTATATCAAATGAAATGTAAATAATCAAACCAACAATTAACAAAATGATAGAAAAAATATTTATATTACCAAATTTATAAAAATGATACAAAGAATTGTAAGAAAATCTATAAAATATCTAACACATGTTTCAAAAACTATTTTTTAATCAACTTCTCAAAACACACAAAGTGCTCCATAAAAGATTAAGAGAGGACATTCAAAAGGTAAGTGAGGCAACCTATCAGATTATATTAAAGGATGAAAACAAAATCTTAAAACAAAATAAACTAGACAAAGACTAGGCTGGGACTGTCGTGATATTCCACATACAAAGAAAGACATAACAATCTGCTTGAACAAAGTTTTACTGGAAATAATATAGCCCATATTTACATATTTCTGCTTCTTTTTGGTTTGCCAGGGCCGACTCTCCCTCCCCTGCTGAACAAGGCTGCTCTGTCAAGATCCTATCGCCATCTGTAGTAGACAAACACTAGACAGGGTTGTGTATTAAGCGACATACTAAGAAAGATCTAACAGTATTGAACAAAGTTTTACAGCAAATAATCCAGCCCATATTTACATAGTTTTCTTCTTTTTGCTTGCCAGGCCCACTCATCCCGTTGCTGAACAAGGCTGCTCTGTAAATCCTGCAGCTCTTTAATCCTATCCCCATCTATAGTAGAGTCCACATGATTAAGAAACAATTTTAAAACCAATATATCAACCAAATAAAACATTTAAGATTGAATAACAAAATTTCTAACAAATATATAGATAAATACCATATTCTCAGTTAATAAAAATGCAATACAACATCGCCAATATAAGGCCACTCCAATCTGTAATTACAAGGCCAGTCTCCTTTTCACTCACTCTTTCATCATGATAAGTTTGAAAATGAGGTTACAATATAAGGCCGGCCCCTCCATTCCAGTTTGTATGGAGTCCTCCACTGGTGTGAGCTCCAACTCGGCCATTATCATAGGCAGAGCTCAGCTCACACCAGTTAGGAGGAGCCCATACTTGGATGGCATTTTTTGTCCAATAAAACTTGCATGCCACATCAATATATATAGGATCTCAAGTGAAAATAAATTGTATGAGTAGGAATATATTTTTGGCGTTTCCTCCACGCAAATGCTGTAAAGTTAGATATTCCAAATGCTTTTTGTTTGATTACTTTCTATGCTGGACAAAAAAGCCATTGAAAAAATAACTTTATTTGTTGGTGGTGCTTGCAATAATAGATTCGCTAAATGGTTTAAGAGATAAAGTGGAGACTTTTACAACTTCAGTCCATAGCTTTATCATTCACATGTCTAATCCTTCTTTTCTGTAAGATTCTCAAGTTCTGTCTTATACAGAAAAAAATTATACTGGTTTATGTTGGTATTTGTTTGACGCATGTCAGATGGGTGGCTCTCTGTAATGATTTCAAGTTTAATTTCGTGCTGAATGAGAACATTCTAGACATGAAGAAAGCAAGATATGTTAGCAATTTTATACGGTCACTGTTTTCAGATGGTATATATTAGATGTTTGTTTTTTGTTTTTTAAATAAAAGTGGCAGAACCATTGAATATTTTATTAATAGAAAGTTGAAGAGTACAGAAATATATTAGATATTTGTTAATGTGATTATTTTTTATATTAAACATCAAGAGTAAAAGGAAAGTAACAGAGCAAAAAAAAAATGGGGGAGGCTAAGCCTCAACCAGACCAGACGGTTACAACATGATCAGAGTATAAGAGAGGGACAGAAGAAGTTCACAGAGCATATACAAAAAGATGACAAAAGACAAGCACAAAACTAGTGCAGCACATAGTTTTGATTTTCGATTCAAATGGTCAATCCATTGGAGCCCTCCATCAAGACAATATTTTTTCTATCTTGAAGCTAGACTAACATATACATATCAGCAAGAGCAAAGGAGGGTTTTCTTCTGTCTTGGATGTCTTTGAGCAGCTTCTTGAGAGCTTTGTCAAAGGCAGTGAGATCATCCGCACATCTCATCCATTCATAGCCATCTCTCATCTCGTAAACAAACATGGTGGCCGCACCCTCTTTCAAGAATCTAAGCAGTTTGTTCCTTTCAACGTCCAGGATGATAGAGTTCTGCATAGCAACATTGTAAAAGGTAAGTCTTCGGAAAGACTCAGTAAGGGTCCTTGCTTGATCTTGGAACCGATCCTCATTCCTAATTTTTCATATGTACCAAAGCACATTAGCAGAGAGAATAGACCAAAAGAAGTTAGCATCTTTATTAAGACCTTTAATAGAACCAGTAATAACTTCCATAATGTTAACATATTGAGGAATCCAAAAACCAAATAGAAGCCAGATCTCTTTAGCTATAACACAATCAAAGAAAATATGTCTGCAAGTCTCAGGCACCCTACAAATGGAGCAAAGATCAGAAGAAGAGGGATCCTTTCTCAGGGGGAGTCTGTCAAGAAGGAGCAACCAGTTAAAGCTTTTTATTTTAGGAGCTATGAATCTTTTCCAGAATGTGTCAAGAATATTTTGCCACTGGGAGACACTATAATTGGTGTACCATAAGTTGTTAAGGTGCTGAATGATGGAGTCATCATGCATGAGAACATAATAGATATTGTGGGCTTTAATTTTATGTAGGAGAGTACCATCAGGCCACTTGAAAGAGAGGAAGCTATGGGAGTCCACATTGGAGTAGTTAGGGAGACCAAGACTAGAGCAGGCAGATTGGATGAGCTTATAGGTTCTCTTATGGGAAGGAGGGAGGTCAAATTTAACTCTAAGCTCCTCCCAAGGGATGAGGCAACCATCTTCCAGAATATCAACAAGGTAGGTGACATCTTTGATTGCCCAAGTTTTGGCAGAGCACCCTCGGGTGAAAGCTAACGATTTAAAGGCATGGGCAAGATTCCACCATATGGATCTTTCCCCATGCACAAGATTGTTGTTGAAGAATTCAATATCACTTAAGAATTTCCTAACACACTTCCAGGCTTTCCATAGAGACTTAAAAACACTAGATCCATGTACGACAACAGGGAAACTACCAGCAATAATGTCACTAAGGGGGAGACCTTTCCAGGACTTGGCAAACTTAGGCACCGCCTTCTCAATATTGTTCCTAATAAGGATTTTCCAAGGCTCCTGACCGTTGAGAGAGTGAAAGATTCATTTGGCAGCAAGGGAGATACCCTGAGTTCTAAGGTCTTTAAGCCCCAGCCCCCCAAGCTTCTTCTCAACATAGCACCATTTCCATCTAACAACATGTTTTCTACTGCCACCCTTCCCATCAGACCAGAGGAAGCGTCTAATGGTCTTTTGAATCTCAAAATTTTGGTAATTGCTAAATATCCAGGTCAAGGAATAGTAGATGTTATAAGAAGAGAGAATTTTTTGACAGATTTGGATTCTTCCAGCAAGGGAGAGGTATTTATTGTTCCATTTACATAGCCTTTTTTCAATCCTCTCCCTTACCCAAGACCACATGTCCTTAAGAGAGGGAGAGATAAAAAAGGGAATACCAAGGTAGCGCACAATCTTATTAGAACCCCCCCACTGGAAGCCAATATCTTGGATCTAGGAAAGGGAATTTTCACTCCAGCCAAGAAGGATGGATTTAGATTGGGATATTTTGGCACCAGAGATATCACCAAAGAGCTTAATTTTGTGATTAAGGGCCTCAAAATTCTATCTGAAAAGCTCAAGAAAAAGGGCAGTATCATCAGCAAATTGAATGTTCAAGAGGTGAGAATCATCAGGGAGCATAACACCTTTAACAATGTGGGACAGAGAGTTATCCCTAAGAAAATAAAAAAGAGCATCAGAAGCGATAACGAAGAATGCAGGGGCCAGGGAGCATCCTTGCCTGATAGAGCGTGGTAGCTGAATAGGGGAGGAGAGTGAGCCATTGACTTCAACAAGGATAGAAGCATCCTTAAAAAGGGTTTTAGTCATGTCGCAAAATTCTTTAGGGAAGCCAAAGGTTTCAAGCATGGTGAAAATAAAATCCCATTCAACCCTATGATAAGCCTTCTCAAAGTCCAAGAGAAGCATGGCAGAGTTTTGCCTGAAGTTTTTAGACCATTCTATAGTCTCCTAGCTAGTTATAAGATTCTCAAGGATGTACCTGCCCTTGATAAAGCCAGTTTGGGTGGAGCATATGAATTTGAGGAGGATTTTTTCAAGTCTAATAGCAAGGATTTTAGCAAGAATTTTGTAGGAGACATTGAGTAAAGTGATAGGTCTCCAATTTTTAATAAGGGCTTTGTCACCACTTTTAGGAACAAGTTTGGTGATACCCTGATTGATGTTCCCACCAAGGGTGCTGCACTCAAAAGCTTCCGGTTAGATTTCAAGGAGATCATTACTAATCCAGTCAATGTTGGCTTTATAAAACTCAGCGGGGAGCCCATTAGGCCTAGGCGCTTTGTCATTCTTGAGAGAGATGATAGCTCTTTCAACCTCTCCAACATAAATCTTGTGCTTAAGGAGGAAAGAGTCTTCAACAGACAATCGAGGGGGGATGATGGCTTTACACCTGATCCTCATGGCTTTGGCATGTTCAAAATCTTCAAAGGTGATAATTTTTTGGTAGAACATGGCAAAGGCCTCTGTGATATTGTTAAGGTCAACAATCTCTTCATCATCGACCAAGAGCCTATCAATACTTTCTCTAATGTTCTTTTGCTTAAGTAGATTAAAGAAATACTTAGAACCTTTGTCCCCAAATTGAAGCCACTGCTGGCGGCTGCGGATCATAGCCCCTCTGATCTTCACCTATTGGTGGTTTCTAAGAGCATCCCAGGCTTTAGATAAGTTGGAAGCCAGGCAATTGTTGCAAGGAGAGCGTTGAATCTCATCCTCCAGCAGGAGCAGCGACTAGTAAGAGACTTTTCATTAAATCTATGGTCCTTGGCTTTCTGTTGGCCGATGGTTTGAAGAAGCTTTTTCCAGGCAGCAAGATTATAATTCCACCTAGAGATATGGGAAGGGAGATTATGATTATGCATATTGAGGAACCTGATCATCTTGATAGCAGCAAGGGAAACAGGTTCCTTGAGCAAACTAGAGTTAAGGATGAACTTCTTATAATTGCTAGTGACATGAGTCAAGGAGCTAGAGAGCTTAATTTGGGAGATAATAGGGTGATGGTCAAAGAGAGTGGCAGGCCAGACGCTAATAGGTTTCCAGAGGCATCAGGGACAAAGGAAAAATAATGTGATTATTGATTTTATATTATTAAATTATAGATTATCAGTTAAAGTTAGAATTAAATTATATAATGATATTTATTAGTTCTGGTTTAGAATTAATACTTATTTTTTTAATCAATAGTAGAAAGATTTTTTTCATATGGAAAAAATATTTATTCTTTGCAAAAATTTTAAGAAAAAATATTTCAAAATTTATTTTTCTTTTATTTCATTGACTGAAATAATCAATCGAAATTGTCTAATAAATATCTCTTACCATCTTTAAACTTTTTAAAGAATTTTCTTTTATTTTGCTGATTCTATTTCTTAAGGTTTAATCTTCATTCATTCATCTTTTCTTCATCTCAAAGGGTTTAGAACCCCACCTTTTCGACGCCTAGGCTGCAAATTTTTTGTTTTATTTTATTTACACTAGTGATGATAACTGGTAAGATCACTGTAGATTGGGAGGATTATTAATTGTCCTTTAAGTTAAACATAACTTGTTTGTTATAGCCTGGGGGAGATAGTTTCTCGTTACTTCTCTCTTGCAGCATTTAATCTACCATGTTCTACTCATATTCTTTTCCTCATTTTCTTAGTTTTCTGTTAGATGCAGTGTATAGTTTTAAAAGCCCAGAACATCTTTGTCTTAGGCATACTAGTAATTGAGTGGATTACAGCGTGACTTTTGGCACAATCTTTTCAAGGTTTCTGTACGGGTTTGGCTAGCTTGTTCTTTATAGGAAACCCTAAATGCTAATAGTATCAAGATTCAAATTATGTACATCTTTTTTCACCATTGAATTTGCATAACATTCTCTATAATTTTCTAACCACTAGATTTTTCATATTTGTTATCTCAGCTTAGATCTCTAATACCGAACCATAAGATTGTGCTTAAGTTCTCTCCACTAATTCTACACTTTATGAATGGCAAGCACTACAGTATGTACAAAGAATGATTACAGATGTATGGGTTCAACTTTTGTAATTTAAAAGGCATGATATGGCAGCAATTTTAGGTTCTCTCATTTATTTTCATTACAGTGCTCCCTATATAATTTGCCTTCAAAGTAGCGATATTTGTCCTTGTCGTTCAAAGAGATTATATAGAAGAAAAAACAAGCTGAACTAATCCAAAAGTTAGTCAAGCTACAACATAGGATTAAAAAAAATAAGAAAAATACAGGAGGTTTTTAAATTATTTTGCATTAGTATTAATATTTAATTCTCTATTATCATAATGGGAAAAGTGGGGTGAAATTGGGTCATATGATTCTAACCTTTCACACAAATTAATTCTTTCAAGAATTAATTTTTATTTTTGTGTAAAAATTATTGCACTCCACTATATTGGAAATGAAAGTAAGAGTAAAGAGGAGTATAAGTAGGAAAGAATTTTGGGTAAAGGGAAGATTTAAAAAATAATTGAGAGACTATGTGCTGTCAATATTTGCATATATTTTCTATTGGCAAGTATTTATCTTATTTTATTCACTATTTGTACCAAAATTATTAATAGATTTGGGAGGGATTATTTTGAAATATAAAAATTAACATTTGAGGGAGCTGCTCCTCTTTGAAAGTAGAGGAAAATCATCCTTTCCATGATGGTTTATCCAATGTTGCAAGGTTTTGTTGTTGTGCATTGGGAAAGTTGGTAAAGAAAGCACAGTGACAAATTCATTTCCTAACCATTGTATTATAGACTCTTGAAAGTGCTCAAAACCGTCACAGTTTCAGAAAAATTAATGTATTGATTTTCAGCTCGACCTGTCCTCAAATAGCAAATTTCCTAAAAATAATAAATTGCTTTATTTGATAAATTTAATATTTGTAGGTTTCTTGCATTGGTCAAGCCTTCATTTTCATTTCCTTTATAAACATTTGCTAAATGTTAAAAAAATTGTGAACTAAGAAAACATCCTTTTTTTTTTTTTGGTTGGTAAACGATGGAGCCAAAGGATTATATTAATATATATATAAAAATTTACATATTCTGTTTGATCGAAAATCAAAAAAATTGGGCTTGCAACCTCAATTGTCCAAATTCTTCCATTAGAGAAGAATCGCAAAGTTTTAAATTGAAAAAAGGGCTTGCATTCAACCTTTAAAGTCTAGAACTAACTCCATTAGGACAAAAAATTATAGAGTCCAGACGTATCTATAAACATAAAAACATAGACAAAGATTTTAAACAAAGATCATATCTGCATTGCATGGAATTCAAGCATGCCCTAAATTGGATCCTCGGCCCGAGCACGACCCCCGCCTCTTGGACGGCCACGACCCTTCTTCTACATTGGGAGATTTCTGGAATTCATCTTCTCTATCTGCATTGTGTGGTTCATCCCCCAGAAATCTCCATTCTAAAAACCTAGCTGTCATTGTCGTGTATGCCATGTGACGCCCAAGAGTAGGGCCTTTTAAGCCCAATAAAAAGGGATAATAGTTAATGGTCTCACCCAGGACCGAAAATGATATCAGGTTGCCCACGCTAGGTATTCTTGTGCCAATAATGGCATGATTCATGACAATATCCAATCCCAATAGAACATTTTGGTTGAAAAAATGCGTGGATAGAGCTTGCACCTTCTCCTTGTAATATTGGCAATCTAACAGAGAGGCAACAAATCTTGAAGATATGTTAGAATTATCCCTAGGATACTCTACCCTGCTCAAAAAACTAGAGCCTAGGATTAGCTTAACCGCCAAAATGACTAAAAAATCAGAATTACGGAGCAGCCTTTTGAGCCTTAGGTATGAAATCTCACGGAAAGAGACTTGACGATAGTTGCAAGAAAGAGATATAGGCGTATCCGCCCCAAAATAGAAAATTGGCTTAGAATGTTTTTTAATAATGAAGCCAAATGGAGCTTCCTCCATCCTTTGGCTAACCAAGGTAAAAACTTCTCTGCAATTTTGAGCAGAAAACATTCAACCTTCAAGATGAACAAGCGATAATGCAAGGACAAGACTTATCTTTTCTTTCTTTTAAAATTCTTCTGACATTCTCGCACATTTCCAGGCTCATTAATGCAAAGTGCCTGGAGTTGTTAATCCTAGAGAAGAGGTGGTGAAAGGAATAGCTTCCAACATTATAGTATTAATTAATTGAACTTTAGAGCATTGCCAACACATCACCACAAGCCTCGGCCAATGAATGTCGCGTACTTGTCAACGTGCCTAAAGATTTGATGGATTTGCTGACCTCATCAGCCTTTCTAAGCATGGCGCAAAGAATGAGAAAGTTATTACTCATCTGCTACTCCCCAATCAAGAAACGATCGTTTATGACATCGCATGATTTCTAGATTGAAAGCATCCAAATTAGCTACCTTAGTGGAGGCTGTAGTTATCTAGTCCTATTCAACATACAGTAGGATGAACGGCCCACAAAATCAAAAAACGTGATTACTTAGAAAACTTCCTTGGCGGGAGAAAGAAGATCGTTGACAATTAAATGCCTCTCTTCATTTGAATTCAAAGGTATCCCAATTAAGAAAATCCATGGATCCTAAACTGCTATTTTAGAAATTCAAATTGCCTAAGATCAACCACCCTCTTCCTGATTCCTTGGGCCTAAGATCAACCACCCTCTTCCTGATTCCTTGGGGAATTAAAGCTGAGTTCAGGCACCCACCAACTTAAAGAAGTGCCAACCGATGCCAACTTGGATAGAGCATCTGCATCCGTGTTCGCTTCTCTGTATATGTGATTGCAAGTGTAGTTATTGAAATAAGGTAGCATCGTTAGAATTATTTCTAGTAGATCTTGCAGCTTCTAATTAACAAAATGAGTCATTTTAATTGCATTTATAATGATGGCAAAGTCCCCTCAATTGCTAAATTTCTGATACCACGGTTAGAACACTCTGACAGGCCATAGAGAAGAGCCTTAAATTTTTTTACATTGTTTGTATCCAAAGGAATAGGTTCAGCCATCTTTCCCATCAGTATTCCACTGTGATCTTTGACTACACATCCAATTCCAGAATCTCATGGATTTCCTTTAGAAGCCCCATCAAAGTTCAATTTGAACCAACCGTATTGGTGAGGAGACCAAGTTGCATTTCCTCTTTTGCCTGACTTCTTTCCTAAGGAGGAAATTTTGATTCCATTCCAAGAAAACCTCATTCTTTCGTCCCATGATGTAAATTTCTTGTCCAAGTCCATAGAAAGGGCAAGTCTTCTATTAAATTTCTCAGCAATGGCTGCTTCTAGAGAAGATAAAACTGAGTCAACACTCCTTGCTTTGCCATCAAATATTCTCCTATTTTTCTCCTTCCATACCTCCCATACTAGAGAAGAGGGAGCAATTTCCCACATAGAGCTTAAAATGCCATCTTTGGGTCTGATTGGCCAACTTGAGAAAAGTGAGACAATGTCATTTGGTAGAGTTGTTATCCAACCTAGTTTAGCACATAGCCACCTCTAGCATTTTGCAGAAAACGGATAAGTAAGAAGGAGATGGTCTATAGAAAAATCCTTGAGTTCAATCAGTTTCTAGCAATTGAACAAGAGTGAAAGAGAAAAATGTTATATTTAAATGACAAACCCTAATTAACGGAGATGGATTCAAACAATTTTAGCACATATATGTGCATCATAACAATATCAAAGAACATGTACAAATTAAAGAGAATGAACTTATACAATGTTCATGACTAGGACATATAATTCTGCTAAAATTTCCAATGTACAAATTAAAGAGAATGCACTCATATAATTTTGCTAAATTTTCCAATAAGAATTAATGAGTAACAAAAGGCCAATTACAAAAGTTATATAACTATTTATATCTAGCTAAAGTTACAACGTTGGATGACATTGTACTTCCGTTGAAGTGTTAGCATTGATTGTATGTTCTACATTGATCTATGAATCAATTATAACAAACTAATATATGCTCTTATCTCTCAGCATAAGCTCCGTGTAATTATAACTTCTTTTTTTAATAATAAAAGTGGATTATTCCACTAAACTTTTTTATTAATATTTTTTATTTTTTACACAGGATTCAAAGAGCATACTGGAGGAAAGAACCCTGGGAAGAAAACCTTTGGTCACAACTCATAAAATAAACCTATAGTATCTGATAGATCAGTTTATGCACCCCTCCCAAAACCACATACAAAATGCGGTCACAACACATATAATATCAGTTTTGCATAGAGCCCATATGACAATTTGCCAAAAAAACCTATCGGATAATTTTCAAATGTAGACTCCACAGCTGCTACCAATGGAAGAAGACAAAATTTTCCAAAGCCCTGTGCCAAATCCCATGAGCTAAAACCTTCCTGCCAAAAAAGAAAGTATCAAAAAACCTTTGGAAAAACACTATTGTATCAAATACCATGAGCTCGAACTCTCCTCTAGACAATGAACATGAATACTTGAAATGAAAGGGGAAAGCGGGAATAATTATCATCAGAAAATTTTACATCAATATTACTCAAGAAAATCATATAACTATTGCTGCAAACCTTCCCATACCTTAGAAGGAATTTCCTCAAAACCCACCTCTCGTTGATTAGCATTGCTATCAATGGCTAAATTTGCCAAATAATCCGCAATCTTATTAACTTCTCTATAACAATGGGATACCAAGAAAGATTCAAACAATTCTAATTTTTGTAAAATGGGATCAAGTATATACTGCAAATTCCAACAATTCGATTTCTTTTTCATAACACATTGAATAATCACCATAGAATCTCCTTCAATTATTAAGTCCTTAATTCCCAAAGAGATTGCCATATCCAATCCAAAAGACAAAGCATGAAATTCTGCATAATTGTTAGTTTTAAAACCAATAGCATGACACTTAGCTCGAATAAAATTTGCATTGTGATCACAAATTACCATGCCTACCCCAGCCGGCCCATGGTTACCACGAGAGGCCCCATCAAAATTCAGTTTAAAGTGCCCTTGCGGAGGAGGTTTCCATCTAGTAGAGCATCTCTTACCTATTGCATCATTCTTTTTTAAAATTGAACCATGAGAGGGTAAAACTGATAGCAACTTCCAAACTCTAGTAACTCTACTATCCCAGTGCGAAAAAGAAGTAAGATTTTCTAAATTCTTATAAATAAATGACAAAGCAACCTCAGAGATTGAAGACTCAATTTTTAATAGAACCTCAGACACATGACACCTTATTTTTTTAAATATCCTGTTGTTTCTCTCTAGCCAAATATTCCAAATCACAATAGATTGAGATATGATCCAAAGGCATGCATAAAAAGATGAGGCAAACATAAAGGGCCAAGATCTGAAATGGGAAATGAGATCCTTACCAATAACAACGGATATATTTAACTTCTCAAACAATCACTGCCAACATTCATAAGCATAATCACAATGTAGGAATAGGTGTGAAGAAGATTCTAATTTTTTGTTACAAAGGACACAAGGGAAAACAACAGTAATACCAAGCCTGTCTAGTCTCATACATGTAAGGACTCTGTCCTGAACTGCCAACCAAGCAAAGGCTCTAGCTTTAGGAAGACAAGCCGAATGCCAAAACAACTTATAAGGCCAAGATGATAAATCTTTAGCAACCATAAGAAAGTTGTAACCATCTTTAACAGTGTACTTACCAGAAATATTCTTTGTCCAAATAAGTTCATCCTCATAATTAGAAACAAATACAATTCTATCCCCCAAAATCTTCTCAAAATCTAATTTCATGCTTTGATCAACATCTAAGAAATCAATCGACTTCCATCTAGATAGCTTAAGGGGTCCACTAGTCACAATTTCAAAATAATCTGCTACAAAACCACCCCAAAGGGAGGAAAGAACAGTGATCAGAGGAGACCAATCTGTTGGATTTTGCCAAGATCAAGAGGTCAATGAAATGTACAAGATAGAGACATAATATGGGACAAGAATAAACTGTATTCTCATCAATAGAAAATGATCAACAACTGTTACATACAATGTAGATGAGTCTGCTTATATAGGCAAGGCTAGGGATATGTATGAGCACACAAATATGACATGTGGCTCAATAAGAAACAAGGGTAGGTAGGAAATAGGTGTGGGTAGGTAGGAGAAATAATATAATATTCCACATGAGGTGGATCACCCACTGAAGGTGGAATTATCACTCCACAATAAGTGGATATGATAGTGTAATAACAAGATCAACACCATAAGAGGTGGAATTTCTCCTACACACACTATCCCAATGTGGCACAAACACCCAAGTGTCTCATATCCAAACTACTATGAAATGCATTATCCTAAGTAAACTTAAGTAAGTGTAATAATATCCACGATGAATAATTATTTACACCAACACCCCCCCTTAAGTGCAACTTAGGGGAATGCACTTAAGTCTACAATGCAACTAAGCAATGCAAGATGGGTCCCGGCTACGAGGCCATGTTAGGTACCCATGAACAAATGCAAATGCATGCAAACCAATGCAATGAAATCTCTCACAAAGTGGGGAAAGAGAGAAAAACCCAATGGGAAAAAACCCTCCCCCAAAAGAGAGATGAAAGCTATACAAGAGAACTCTCATAGAAGTATGTGAGGAACAAAACCCCATGTGAGGAAAAAGTCCCCCCCATATGAGAGAAGAAGAGAAGTCAAACTGTGATCCTCCCTTAATGAAGAATCTGCACCAATGATAGAAGCTCGATGTATGAAGAAACTGCTCCATGAACGTCGAACAACATTCCTCCCCTTAGGAAGAAACAAAACCAAAGGTGTATCCATGAAGTCTCCCCAATCATGAAGGGAAGATGTATGAAGAAAACTCATGATGAAAGGAATCTCTGAAAACTGCTCAAGTGTCCCCATGTCGATGCTGAAAGATACCCCCTCCAAAGGTGGTAAACTGTGCCACACTGCTGAAAAAGGAACTCCAACATCTAGTGAAGATGAATGTAGAACAATATCCAAAGACTCATGTGTCTCCTCAAAGCATAAAGAGACCTCCTCCAACTGCTGTACATAAGTATCCACAATCATGTCAACCTCGAAAGTATGATCATGTAGAGAATGAACAAGAGGGTCAGAGTGTGCCCTCGCAACAATCGAAGAAGGATCATCTTCATCAAAGAGAAGATGAATGTCATCAATGATGTCTCCCAAATCTGCAATGTAGGATTCCACAAACAAACCTGCAATATCTGTCATGTAATCATCCCATGAATCTGAAGCTGGAAGACAATGTATATCCTGCTGCACTGAATCACATGAAGGCAAAACTGTCGCACTATCTGCATCATCAGGTGCAATAGGTGATGTGATATCAATATGAGGAGATGAAGTACAAGACTCAAGAACTGGGTTACATGTGAGAATCCCCATGTTCAAGTGTCCAAAGTTCTCCTCAAAATCTGAATCATCACAATAAGTGTGATCATCATGTGTAGAATCATCAAATGTGAAATCATCATCATCAACAAAATCTGAAAAGGAGTATAACCGAGATGCATGATCAACCACCCCAGTCGCAATGATAGCTCTAGTCTCCATGTCTCTAATGAAAACTGAGTCAGGTGTGAACTCCACAACTCTCTTAGTTGCGCCATGTGTGATTTGATAGATAGAAAGGAGATTGTTTGTCAAGTGGGGTACACACAACACATCATTGAAGGAGTTATCCCCAATGTCAATAGATCCTTTCCCAATCACATCCATGTATGTATGATTGCCCATCAAAATCTGTGGCATGGTGCAAGGCTCAAATGTAGAGAACATAGACTGTGAAGATGCCATATGATGAGAAGCCCCTGAATCTAGAAGCCATCTCTCTGAATCATGACTGATAGTAGCACATAGAGCTTTTCCTTTTCTTGTTCCAAAAGAGTGAGTTTTTCCACTTGTAGAAGCCATGAATGCTTGCCCTTTTCCTTTTGAATGTGAGGAAGTGGAAGTTGATGAATCATCCTTCTTGTAGACTTTAGGCAAATCAATGTTATGCTTTTTGATGATATGTGTGAGCTCATCAATCTTCTTAGTATGGCAACGATGTTCCTCATGACCAATCTTTTTACAATAAGCACAAGTAGGTCTCTCTCTCTTTGGTGAATTATCTCTCTTGGAAGAGGATGAATCTCCTTGTTGTGGAGAAGATGGTGCTTTTTCTTTAGGCTTTGATTGCCATTTCTTCTTGTTTGAGTTGTCCTTTCCTTGATTTCCTTTGTTCCCTTGATTTGCCACTAATGCTTGAGACTTAGAAGAAGCCTTAAGAATGCCCATGCTTATCAACTTAGTTTGTTCCATCATCAACATTTCATTGAAAGCATCAAATGTAGGCATTTTGTAGCTTGAACCCATTGTCATCCTATGAGTTTGGAAACTAGAAACAAATGCTGCATATTCTTGTGGAAGCTTTCCTATCAAGTTGAATATCAATTGAGTATCCTTCTTATCAATGCCACAATCTTTGAGTTGTGCCCTCAACTCATTTGCCTTAGTGACATAATCTTGTATAGTATCAAAGTTCTTGGGATCTAACATGGTGAGATCACTATCAATTTGATATCCCCTAATCTCATCAACTTGACCATACAAGTCTTGAAACTTTTGCCAAGCATCCTTGATTAGATTACATTTCTCAATATGAAAAATGAGATCCTTTGATACATACTTTCTTAAGGTACCAATTGCCATGATATTTTTAGTGAGCCAATCTAAGTGACCAACTGGATCAGCCTTAGGATCAGCTGGAGCAACAATAGTTCCATCAATGTAATGAGTGAGCCCTTTTTCCATAAGTTTACTCCATGCATCAATTTTCCAAGTAGCATACTTATGTGGAGTTAAGAGAGGAAACTTAGAAGAACCCATAGCAGCAAAAAGGAAAGAACACAAGAGCACAAAAGTACAAGAGACACCCCCCAAATTCAATCAATCAAAGTACCCCCCCTAAAGTGATGATTTTGGCACTTTATACTTAGTGCGATTACAATGAGCCACTTGCAAAACAAGGCAAAGTGGGCTTATGATGCAAATTTTACAACTTCCCAAATGAGATACAAGAGACTTCAATCAATAGTGCAATGAATCTAACTGAGATTCAAACAAATATACAAGTACCAAGAGAGCCAAAATTGGCTAAGATCTGAAAGTACAATTTCTACTTACAATGATATCAATTTGATAGCATCATGTGAAAGTAGACGAAAAAATACGCACTTTCAAAAAAATGGTACCTAAAAAGGAGGTCGGATGACCCCAAACGAAGCCTCTGAAGTTGCAAAAACTGGGATTACTCAGGGATAGTCACCAAAAACTGCATTTTCTGAAAAATCCGTGCATCAAAATAAAAAATTCTTTCACCACTGCGGAGAGCACAAAATTCTAGCCCATTTCAAAAAAAATTGCACCCAAAAAGAAGCAAAAATGAGCAAGTTATGGCCATTTGAAATTGAACTGCAAAATCAAAAATGCAAATGAGAGGGGGTCCAAAAATTTTCAAACCCTGTTGATGTGGCGCTGATGTCAGCAAGTCAGGCGATTAAATTTGACGGCCGTATGACCGTCGCAAAAACTTCGCTCCTTGGCTGACTGGTCGTCCGTACTGTACGGACAGATTGCGTGCCGTGCTGACTGTGTATTCCGTACTGTACGGAATATTGTTGACTGGGCAGGCTGATGTGGTGTACGGCTTCCTGCGTGGCACTGTACGGAAGAGCTGACTGTATCAGGGTTTTACCTGCTGGCCCGTGGCCGCCTGCCACGTGGCGGACGCGGGTTCCTCCGGTCTTTGTCCGCGTGGCGGGGGTGGCGCAGCCGGAGAGAAAGACCTGGCCCGGGCGCTGAGGGAGCCTGTGGAAGCGGGGAGCGGCGCTGGAGGACGCGGTGGAGACGGCGCTGCGGGAGCCGGAGCCGCAGGTGGAGGTCCGGGAGGACGCAGGCGGCGCCGGAGCGTGGATGCGGGAGGCGCCGCTCGGACGGACGCGGCGCGGACCGGGAGGAGGCGGGGATGCCGGAAGCTACCGGGAAGCGGGGGTGGCGCCGGGTGCTGGGCGGCGCAGGTGCGGGATCCGGCTGGCATTGGAGATGGCGGTCAGAACGAGGCACGAGACGTGGTACGTGTGCGGCAGAGGAGACGGCCGGAGGCGCAGACAGGTACGTGCGCTGTCAGGTACAGAGGCTCCTGCGACCTGCAAGTTACGGGAGCACGGGGGAGGGGGGGGGGGGTCTGCGGACCCCCAAAAAATCGTTTTTTTTTTTATTTCTTTTTTTTTGCTTTTTCAAATTTTTTTTGATCTTTTCAAATTTTTTTTCAATTTTTTTTGATTTTTCAATTTTTTGAAAAAATTTTCTGAAAAAGGAAAAATAAATTTTTCCAAAAAAATATAAATTTTTTTCGAAATCCGTACGATATAGGGCAAAAATGGAAAAAAAAAATTTCTCACCAAAATAGGCCAACTTTATAACCAAAATTCATGGAAACGGCCTTCCGGACGCAATGGCGAGGTCGGATCTGGTCTAGGACGCCTCCAAATGATGATGCTCCTCAGATCTGCCTCTTGACGTCGCAATAATGCCTCTTCAAGACGAATCAATGAAGCTCCAAAAGCTCTGATACCATGTTGGATTTTGCCAAGATCAAGAGGTCAATGAAATGTACAAGATAGAGACATAATATGGGACAAGAATAAACTGTATTCTCATCAATAGAAAATGATCAACAACTGTTATATACAATGTAGATGAGCCTGCTTATATAGGCAAGGCTAGGGATATGTATGAGCATACAAATATGACATGTGGCTCAATAAGAAACAAGGGTAGGTAGGAAATAGGTGTGGGTAGGTAGGAGAAATAATATAATATTCCACATGAGGTGGATCACCCACTGAAGGTGGAATTATCACTCCACAATAAGTGGATATGATAGTGTAATAACAAGATCAACACCATAAGAGGTGAAATTTCTCCTACACACACTATCCCAATGTGGCACAAACACCCAAGTGTCTCATATCCAAACTACTATGAAATGCATTATCCTAAGTAAACTTAAGTAAGTGTAATAATATCCATGATGAATAATTATTTACACCAACACAATCCCTAATATTCACCAAAGGTGTGTGTCCATTCCATACTTCATCCCAGAATCTGACCTTTCTACCATTATGAACAATCCATGAGAGTAATTATAACTTTTTGCACTTTCTAAATATCTATGAATAATTATCGTTGGAGACTCATTCAAACACATATATTATTCAAAAATATAATCTTAATAGGCTTGGGTCCTTGTACCTGGGGCCAATGTGTTGGAGCTTCCTCTATAGCAGTTGAGAGCACAAGTGTATTGGTACCTATCTATTAGATTTTTCATGCCAAACTAGAGGTTTTCTGTGTCAAAATTTGTGCAGTTTTTTTAATTTTGTATGACTGCATTTTTCTAGTAAGTTGAGAATGTTTTCCGTTCTCTAGTTCTTTCATTGAAATTAGTTGAGTTGTAAAATAGGAATTTCAGTGACTTTGTAGCCACAATTCTTTTCCATTGTTCATTTCCCGAATTTTTTAATTATTTGTTGTAAGACAAAAGAATATTCTTATATATATATAACTATTTATGCCCCCAAAAAGATGGAAACTATTGGACATGAATTGGCATGTATTAGCCTCAGTATTGCTATTCTTTTGCATGAGGTTGCTGGCTTTAATAAGCTTCAACCCATTTGACACATGAATGATTCTTTACTTTTTGAACTTCTTGTTGGATAGACTTGCTGAGTGGGGAGATTTGGACCATTGTATCTACATATGTACATGCTATTTCTAATATTTTTCGAGTGCATAGATACATGTTCCTAAACACTGCAGTGATACAGTAAAAGCAGGAAATCGAATCATCTGATTTTCCTACATGTATCTCTCTGATTCCATAATACTAGGAGTAATTGCAACCATCGAAACACATTGAATGTGGGACTTTCTAAAACAGTCGTTATCTAATTGATGTAGATTTAGGAACTCAAACAACCTACAGACATTCTTATACAATGAATAATATATGTATGCAAGATAGTAATGAATTTCTTAAAAAGTGTATATAACTCGCAACAATTTCTCAAACTCAAGCTAATCACCAATTTTGAAAGATAATAAACATTGTGTGATTAGTTGTTGTTAAGAATTTGTTTATATCTAGTTACACAGCAATTATTAGATTTAGTTTTAGAAAAACATGTATAAATAAACATTTTGGTCCTCATGATTAATAGAATGTTTTGGAGAGTTTATTCTTGAAATATTGTATTGACGATCCGCAGATCATCGTAACGATCCGCAGATAGTGTATTGACGATCCGCAGATCATCTGTAAAAGTTCAATACCATCAATTGGTATCAGAGCATAGGAATATGGGTGGAAATCTGTAGAAAGTTTGCAGCCCAGAAAGAAGACAAATCAGTAAAAGCAGAATTTGAAAGAGGTTAAAGATTGGAAGAATAGGATTCATTTGCAGTCAGCAATGAAAGTTATCATTTTGCAGTTAAAGGAAAATCCCATCCAAATTTTATATTTTATTTTCTGGTATTTGTCTGAAATAGATAGAAAATCTAGTTTATTTTTTAAGGGAAAGGTGCTTTGGAAGTTTATTGTAAGAAATGTGTTGGAATTTGATAATGATAGGAGTTAATTATTTGAAAAGTAATCTGTTGCATTTAGATATTTTGAGATGGTAACTATGGCTGGAACATCAGGGTTACTAATTCCTATTTTAGATATTTTTCTTATTGGAATATAAGAATGCAGACATTGTTGAGATATAAAAATTTGTGGGATGTTGTTAGTAACAGGTATGAAGAACCTCAAGACATTGATGCATTGACTAATCAGCAACAAAGTGAACATAAGCAAAAGAAAAATAAATTATGAAGCCTTATTTTTAATTCAACGTGCAATAAGTCAATTATTTTTACCTAGAATAAATGGTGCTATACATTCTAAAGAAGCATAAAATACTCTTGTAAATGTTTATCAAGGTGCTCATACAATTAAGTTGCTGACATTAAGGAAAAATTTTGAAAATGTTAAAATGAATCAGATAATGAGTTTTTAACAAAAGTTGAAGGGATAATAAATCAGATGAGAATTCTAGGAGATGATATAAGCAATCAAAATGTGATTGAAAAAATATTAAAAGTCTACCTTCCAAATCTGATATTGTTGTCTCCACTATTGAAATTTCAAAAGTTCTTACATCTATGAAAATTGATGAGTTAAAAGGCATTTTATTAACAGCAAAAGAATGAATGAAAAGCAATCAAGAACCTTTAGAACAAGCATTTGCATATAAGGTAAATATAATAGCTAAAAAGAATAATTTTTCTAAGGGTTATCAGAAACCTAGTTATGGCAATGATTCCAAATATGAACATAGAGGTGATGGGTATGTGCAGGATCATGGTGGGCCAAACAGGCTCTTAAGTGGCAATGAAAATTAGTAAAACACAGTTAAGCAACTTGATGTAAAAATATGAATAAGTTACCAACATTATTTCAAACATATGTAAGAATATAATCTGTAGCAAATTGAATGTAGTTTCTTAGCTACTAGTTTTTTTCTACAAATAAATAAATCTATTTGATGAAAATTTAAAATTTCAATGCAGTAGTACTACAATTTCAGGAAAAATATAAGAAGTAGGTGTGTGTCTGACCACCCTAACCATAATCAAATTATAATATTTTTTTATAAGATTTTAGATATAAGTAGAAGACTCATGTCCGGATGTGACACATGTTTTTTATATATTTTTTAAATAAATAATTAATTGTGATTTTTTAACTACTTTTTTTAAAAATATAAAAAACTTGTATGTCTGACCACCATAACTTGGTCAAAAAATTAAGAAATTTGATTTTTCTTTTTTAAATCCTATAGTATACAAAGCATAGAATGTGATGCATTTTTTGGATTCAAAAAATGTGATACCATCTAGAAGTTATAGATATTTTTCAATCAGCCTACCAATCAGGACTTTAGTCAGGATATTGCCACTTTTTGGCCACTCATGATCTCGCACATACCCTGATTATGGTCGCAATCATAGAGGTAGGGGCTATGATCGGGGAAGAGGTTATAGTTTTCAAGGAAGAAATAATACTTATAGAGGTAGAAGCATGGATACTAGTAGAGACATAAGACATGTTCAATGTTTCCATTGTAACAAATTTGGCCATTACGAGTCTGGATGTTGGCATAAGCAATTTGATAATAATGTTGTAGAAGATAAACAAAATCTATTTCTTTCTTGTTTCAATGAAAGTTCCAATGAAGAGTCTTTACACTACATTGATTCAGGTTGTTCTCAACATATGAATTCTAATGAAAATCTATTTATTAACTCGCATGAAAAATATGATACTAATGTTGTGTTGGGAGACAATAATTCACATGGGGCTAAAGGAACATAAATCATTGAAGTAGAAAATGAGATGCTCTAAAAAGATTTTTTTTTTAGTTGGTCAAATGCTTGAACAAAATTATCAAGTTATTTTTTATAATAATTAATGTATAATTAGAGATAAGTCACAAAGATATGCAGTGGTTGCCCAAGCACAAATGACAGGTGATCGTATGTTTCCACTCCATTTTTCTTCACCCAAGCAAATCTTGAGTACTAAAAAGGTGCATGATAGTCAATTTTGGCATCAAAGGTATGGGCATTTAGACTTTGGTGGTTTAATTTTTCTTAAGAAGAAACATATGGTTGAGGGATTGCCATTTCTTAAGAAAGATCAAAAAATTTGTGAAGAATGTTTATTTGGAAAACAACATAAAAATACGTTTCAAATTGGTTTGTCTAGAAGAGCGCGAAAACCTCTTGAAGTTATTCATACTGACTTGTGTGCTCCAATGGAAACTCCCTCACTAAATAAATCCAAGTATTTTCTTACTTTCATTGATGATTTTTCTCGTAAAACTTGGATCTACTGTTTGTCTAATAAATAAAAAAAAATTTGATTCATTTGTTGAGTTCCATCAATTAGTTGAAAAATAAAGTGGTCAATTCATTAAGGTAATCAAATCAAATAATTGGGGAGAGTATAGGTCAAATATGTTTCTAAATTATTATAGAGGACGTGGGATTCAAAGAGAGTTTACCACTTCTTACACTCCACAACAAAATGGGGTTGCTGAGAAAAAAAATAAAACTATTGTTGAAATGGCTCGAAGCATGCTAAAAGAAAAGAACCTAGATAAGAGTTTTTGGGTAGAAGTGGTCATTACTGTAGCTTACTTGTTGAATAGAAGCCCCACAAAAGTAGTTCATGGCATGACTCTTGAACAAGATTCCAATCTAGTTTCACACCATTTGTTGCTCATCTTAAGGTGTTTGGTTGTGTTGTTTATGCACATACTCCTAAAGAAAAAAGATCAAAATTGGATGAAAAATGTATCAAATGCATTTTTATTGGATATGGATCTGAAAACAAAGTTTATAAATTATATGATCTTGTGAGTAATAAATTAATCACAAGTAGAGATGCTATCTTTGATGAAAGAGCATGGTATATTCTAGATGAAAAGGCTAAGAATATTGAGATTCATTTGAAGAAATCTAACCTTCCTGTGAATGATGTAGGTGAAGAGGACTCTCATTTTCTTATGTCTGACAAATTTGAAGTTGATAATGCAGAACCCTAATCCTCCAATGTGGACACTAGGAAATATTAGAAATATCAACGAAGAATTGAGAAAAATCATTCCCTCTTCTCTCATGTTACATACTAATTTTAATCAATTTACTACAAGATCTCATAGAAAGGTTCACTATGCTCTCATGACTTATGTTATGTAGAATAATGAGCCAAAAGATTTCGCAGAAGCTAGTGCAAAAAAAGAGTGTATTGCAACCATGAAGAGTGAAATGACATCTATTGAGCAAAATGACACTTGGGAGTTGGTTGAATTGCCTCATGGTAAGGATGTTGTTGGTACAAAGTGGATTTATAAAATTAAATATAAATCTGATGGGACTATTGATAAATACAAAGCTAGACTAGTTATAAAAGAATACACTTAGTGAGAAGGTATTGACTATATGGAAACCTTTGCTCGTGTAGTTAGGATGGATATTGTTAGATTAGTCTTGTCTTTGGCTGCTCAAACTTGATGGCGTGTTTATTAGATGGATGTTAAAAGTTCTTTTTTGAATGGTTATATTGATGAGGAAGTTTATGTTTCTCAACCTAAAGGTTTGAAGTTATGTCCGAAGCAAATTTTGTTTATAGGTTGAAGAAGGCTTTATATGGTCTAAAACAAGCACCCTGAGGATAGTACTCTAGATTTGATTCCTATCTTCGAAAAAAAGGTTTTGTGAAAAGTCAGTCTGATCCTAATCTTTATATTGGACATTTCGGTGAATATGTTCTAATGGTTGTTCTATATGTGGATGATCTCATATACATTGGCAATAATTCTTTATTGTTTCCTAAATTTAGAGCCACAATGGTTTCATAATTTGAAATGACTCATTTAGGGGAGATGCATTATTTTCTGGGTCTTGAAGTTTGGAAACATAACAATGGTATCTTTTTGTCTTAGCGGAATTATGTTTTAGATCCCCTTCAAAGGTTTCATATGTAGATTGTAATCCTTTGACTACACCAATGGAAGTTGGTGTTAAGTTGTCTACTTCTGATGATTCCTCTTGTGTAAATCCCACTCTCTATAGGTATTTAGTTGGATGTTTTCTTTACTTGACCACCACTCAACCCAATATTAAATATTTTGTAAGTTTGGTTTTCAGGTTCATGTATGAACCGAAGGAAACACATTGGGGTGCTACTAAAAGGATTCTAAGGTATCTTAAAGGAATATTGCATTACGGTATTTCATTTTACTGTTTCAAAGAGGTTAAATTGGTTGGATATATTGATTCTGATTGGACAAGCTCTATAGATGATTGGAAGTCTACTTCTGGTTATGCATTTAGTGTTGGTTCTGTAGTCATTTCTTGGAAATCCAAGAAAAGACCTATCATATCTCTCTCTACTATAGAGGCTAAATACAAAGCTGCTACTTCTCCTGCTTGTCAGGTTGTTTGGTTAGGGAGAATGTTGTTGGATTTGCTACACATTCAAGATGGTCATATACTGTTATATTGTGACAATCAAAGTACTATTCAGATGAGTAAAAATGTATTGTTTCATGGCAAGACTAAACACATTCACATCCAACATCACTACATTCGTGATTTGGTTAAAGAAGGCTTGGTTGAACTTGTCTATTGTCCCACTAACACACAACTTGATATTTTCATAGAGCCCCTTGTTGGTGATCGCTTTCAGACATGTTGGAGTTCCCTTGGTGTTCTTCCCAATGTTCATTATGGAGGAGAAAAGGGATAATGAACATTTTATTTATATTTATCAACTTTCTTTTATTTTATTTTTTACAATATTCATTATGAGGGAGAATGAAAGATAATAAGGATTGTGTGATTAGTTGTTGTTAAGAATCAGTTTATATCCAGTTACATAGCTATTATTGGATTCAGTTTTAGAAAAAAATGTATTAATAAATGTATACACCTAAAAATTGGCTATAAGCAATTAAATAAATATTTTATATTTATTTAATAATTATTCTTCTATTAAATAGTTAATTCGAAAAAATTAATCTGTTTAATTCATTTTTGTGTCTTTTCTATTAATTAATATTTTATTAATTAATTCATCTATCCTATTCCTCAAGTTAATTAAATATCTAATATTTAATTATCTTCTCCAAACAATTAAATATCCAATATTTAATAGTTATTCTCCTATCCTATAGTCTCAAAAATTAAATAATTCCTAAATTATTTAATCCCTTTTCCAACTCATCCCTCCATCTCCACTTCATCCTCCCTTTGCCAACTCATCCATCATGTGGCTAAGGAAATTAATATTTCTTAATATTAATTCATGATTTATCTCCAACTTCCAAATTCAATTAAAATTGTGTACATACACATATTTCATAACCATTTCCTATATTCTCTCCAACACCCCCTACATCTTAGGAAAGACTTGAGTCCACTTGTCCTACCATGCCTAAATTTCCTCCAACCATCCCTAGATTCTCTTAGTCAACAACCCAGTCAAGGTGAGATAAGTGACGCTTGTCTTCTCCTTCCCCCTTTCTCTCAAGCTTCATCTTTGCTCATAGCCATTCAAATCTACAGATCTGATCATGACCGTTGATCTGAGCCACATCATCTAATCCTTTCAAGGTCTATAAAATTAAGAGCTTCAATTGAGATAGTTAATCTTCAAGTTAGTCTTCAAAATAGTTTTTCAATTAATCATATGCATCCATGAGTTTTTGAAGCAAATAGCAAATATCATTTTAGCAATATAATCATATAGCATAATCATTTTAGCATAATCATGTAGCTTTGCATATCATAGTATCAGTTAACTACAAGTTATCAGTCCATTCTTCATATGCCATCTTGGAAGCCAACAGTGCATTGTCTGAAAGCACACCATCTGCAACCAGGAACAGTGGAGTTAGGACACAATGAGACATAAATCATGAAGGTAAAATAATGTGTTTATTTTAATATGTATTTCATATAGTTTCATTGGTGGATTTTGGATTTCTTGTATGCATTTCCATTGTATTTTGTGAAACTAACTTATTACAGGTAATATTCTAAGGATGAAATTCAAGCTCACACATTTTGGCGCCTACCGTGGGGTTGGACCTCACATATACCTTTAAAAATATCACAAAAATAAAATAAATATATTTTTAATACAGATTCACGCATGTGTGAATTTTAACAGCGCTTTTGTTCGATAGGTTAGTGCATTTGCATCATAGGTTAGCGCATATGTCATGTAGGTTAGTGCTTTTCTTTGTAAATCAACACTTTTGCATCCTAGGTTAGCGCATATGTCATGTAGGTTAGCGCTTTTGTCTGAAAATCAACGTTTTTGCATCTTAGGTTAGCGCATATGTCATGTAGGTTAGCGCTTTCGCATCTTAGATTAATGCTTTTATGATGCAGGTTAGCGCTTTTGTATCAAGAATGAGCGCATTTGACAAATAATTTAGAGCAATGAAAAATTTGTAACTGTGATTTGAAATTAGGCTTGTGGAAGCCCACCTAATGTTTTGGATTTTCACTAACTTCTTATTATTGTAGGTTTCTAACAATTTCTTGCAGATTTGGAGGAGTTAAGTTAGGATTTAGTGATTTATTTTCTATCTTTTTCAAAGTTGGTTAAAAAGAACTCATATTTCCTTTTGGGTAAAAAGAACTTCATTTTTCAATTTGGTGTTCTAAAAAGTACCTCACTTATTTTTGGGGGGCTCTAAAAAATAATCATTTGCAAGGTAAAAAGAACAACAAATCAAAAATTTACTTTCTTGCAAGTTAGGACATTTACATCTTAAATTTTGGGCTCTAAAAAGAACAACAATCTTTTATTTTCTTGCAAAGGTAAAAAGCACAATCAATCTTATATTTTGAAAGTTAAAAAGAACAATCAACTTGTCCTCTTACAAAGTAAGTTACTTTTTGCAACGATTTTCATTTTGTTGACCAAGATTTCCAATTCTTAGTTTAGAAAATCATTTGCTATGTGGGGCTAAAATAAACACCATGCTTGTTGGAGCAACATCTCCAAATAGGACTTAGCCAACAAATTGCTTTGAAAAGGTTAAAAAGAACACTTGTATTTCGTATCTCGAAAGTGGTAGGTGTATGCTCTCCCCTTAATTGGGTGATCAAAAAGCCAAACCCGCTCTTTTACGCTTTCTTTACTTTCAAGCAATTAATCCTTTATAGGGTCTGCCTTCCCGAGCTGCCTTGAGGGGGCTAGTGAGAGGGGAACGACCTAAAGTGGAAACGGGCTAATAATGAGTCCTTCCGATCCACTATAAATAAATCATGTTTGTGATGAAAGTTCAAACAACATGTGTTGATAAGTTCATACTGACACTATGTTTCCCAATAAACCCTATGGAGCGTAACCGCTATAGGCTGGGAACCTTCTGTATTTACAGAGCTGAAAGTGCCGCATGTATGGCCACATGGCTGGAAGCCTTTACTAAAAACTATTTGTACTAGTTGCCAAAAACCTTCTAGTTGTTGGCACAGGAGGTAGGACCTTTGAAGCGGCTCACACACATACGTTTCCGAGTAGAGATATAAAGTTTTCCATGAGGAGATTTCATGGAAACTGGTGCTTGGCTACCCCGAAGTAGTGAGTGTTGAGGGTGGAGCCAATGGGGTCAAGCATCTACATATCCGCTTTGAATAGCGTAGCCTCGGGGGAAACTCCATGTGAGATTCAACAATTATTGTCTCAGCCTGTCATAGGGATTTGTACTTGCTTGTGCTTTTCATTTATTAAAAATTGTGTCTTCTATGTCTGCAACATGTTCTAAATGGTCAAAAATTGAAGAAAATTATCATCTACAAAGGATCAAAATCAACAAATTTATGAAAAAGTGTGATAAAAAAGGATAAAACAAAAAGCATTCCAACACTTGAAACACCAACTCAAAATCAAAGTATCAAAACATCAAAATATCAAAATAATTCTTGAGGTAGGTTTTGTCTCTAAACCATCATGTATTTTCAAACTAGCTCAAACAACTAGGTTGCTAATCCTCTAGGTTATTCCCAAAAGGTTCTATAAACATCAACATTCAACAAGCTATTGATTCAAACATCTTAACTGCAAAAATCAACATCCTTGTCAAGTCTCTCATCAGGATAATCAAATCCTCTATCAAGAAGCTTGATCAATCTATACTAAGTTCCTAATCTTGGATATCTCTCTCCTATTTTGAACTTAGGTTACATCAAAACCAAAATTGCACCAAGATTGGAATCAAACTTGTAAACTGTCAAATGTTTATATGACTTTTAAGTATCACCTTAAAAAAAGAAAACCCAGTTACAAAGCTACTCAGAAGAGAATAAGATTCTTGTATATCAATCACAAGATCTTGCTGAAACATAGGACATTCCCACACCGTTTTTGTCACTACTTATGTGGCTGTGATACAGAATTTGACGGTGAAACTCTACAAAGATGTGCTTTTCAACAAAGAGACGGTTTATCCCAATGACCAAACAATAGTGGTAAGATCAATAAAGCATATCTTCCTAAACCAATAATCACTTATTGACTTTATCCATTGAAAATTTCAAACAACTTTGAAATAAACATATGCCAGTTTGGACTAGAGCCCAACACGAACAACTTAGAAAACAACAACAAATAGAGGAAGAAGATACTCTTGTATTCCACACTTTTGGATTTACCGCTGTTGATGAAGAAGCAGTTAATAGCACCATTAGAGACCTTGAACAAGACTTCAAATTTGATAGGCTAATGGAAAAAATGTTGGCAAAACAAAAAGAGAAATATCTCTTGATGTTGGCAAAATCTGGAGCTAAACTACCACAAGACTTTAACATAGAAAGCTTAAAACAATATGTGGAAACAAGTAACACCCAAAACACGGACAAGCAAAATAATGAAGATATGAACAAAGAAAGTAATGGAGAAACAAGGAAAGGAAGGGATGACAAAAGAAAAGAACGTAACAATAAAAGAAACAATGTGGATAATCCATTATCAAACCTTACTCAACAAATACAAACTCTACAACAACAGATACAAGACATGCAAAATGGGACAAGTTCCAAGAAGTATTCATTGGAAGACATATGCCCATATCCCTTTGATAAAAAGCTAAATATGATACCATTTCCACAACATTGCGAGATTCCTAAATATGACAGATACAATGGAAGATCTGATCCTCAAGATCACATTAGGGAGTTTTGTACCATGAGTATGAAATTTTCTCACGATGAAACTTACCTTATGCGTCTTTTTCCTAGGAGTTTAAATGGACAATCAATGGAGTGGTTTTCAAGATTGCCATCCGGAATCAAATCCTTTGAAGAACTTGTAAATAGATTTATTTCACAATATTCCTACAATATAAGGAATGAAATAACAATGCTAGATCTTTGCAATGTTAAACAAAAGAATGGTGAATCCTTTATGATCTTTTTGCAATGATGGAAATGCATTTTTAATAGGTATCCCCGGGATGTACCTGATCAAGAAAAACTGGACATATTCATTGATAATCTTATTAGTGAAATGAATTATCGACTAAGGATGCAATGTCCTCCCTCTTTTGCCAAAATGATCGAAAATGGTCTGAAAATAGAGAACACAATGGTAAAGAAAGGAGAACTAAAACTTTACAATAATTCATACAACAACAACAACAATGACAAACCCAAGTTCTGGTCAAAGAATAGGAATGTCAAAAATGAAGGAAATGATGATAACAATATTGTGAAACAACAACAACCAATTTTCAATCTATCAAGTCAAATCCCAAGCAACAACAATCTAGAAAACAATAAAGCCAAGTCCTTTTTCTCTAATCCTCGGAGAAAATTTACAAATATTGGAGAATCTTTAGAATCAGCTCTAAAAACTTTGCTTGCTAACAAATTGATTGTTTTACCAAAAGCAAGAATTTATGAGCCACTAGTTAAGCCAAATTGGTGGAATGACAATCATTTTTGCAATTATCATCGGAATAAAGGGCACCTAACAAATGATTATCAAAGATTGAAACACATTATCCAAGATCTAATTGATAATGGAACCATCACGGTGGATAGCCATAAGATGAACAAATCACACTTGGCTTTTAAAACTTCACTTCCAAGCTATGATAAAGGTGAATCAGCCCAATTGGAAAATGATAAAGGAAAAACCAAAGTAAATTACACTTATACATACGATGATATAGTAAATGTGATCATTGTTAAAGAAAATCAATCTTTAGAACCAATCAACGTTATCACAAGAAGCAAAGCAAAGGTTACCTTTCCAGGTATAGCAAAAGACTCAACATCCACATCACAACAATACAATTTAGTAGAGCAATTACAACTAATACCAGCTCAAATATCAATTCTAGAACTTCTCAAGATTTCACCTATACATAAGGAAATTTTGGAGAAAGCTTTAGTGGAAACAACAGTTTCAAAAGATTTGGATATAGATCAATTCGAAAACATGGTAGGACATCTTATAGTTTCTCATTGCTTATCATTTTCTGAAAATGATGACGCATCCTTACAACATCCTCACAATGCTCCTTTATATGTTGAAGTCTCCATTAATAAAACTCGTGTCAAACGTGTACTCATAGATGGAGGAGCTGGCTTAAATATTTGTGCATTAAGTTTGATAAAAGCTTTGGGATATTCAGAGAATGTAGTGGACCCAAAAAAGAAAATAACCATCAAGGCTTACAATGAAGCAGAGAATTCTTCTAAAGGAACTGTTGTGCTACCAATAAAGATAGGACCAGTGGAAAAGGATACATTGTGTCAAGTTTTAGACTTGAATCTCTCCTACAACATTCTTTTGGGAAGACCTTGGATTCACAAGATACAAGCAGTTCCTTCTACATATCATCAATGTGTGAAATTTCCTCACGAAGGGCAAGAGATCACTATAATTGTAGATTCTAGTCAATATTGCAATAATTTGAAGCCAACACAAGATACAAGAGTTCCAAATAACAGAGAATTAGTATATCCTACTAAAGAAGTTCAAGCAAAGTTATGGGAAACTTTTGAAGCAAAGCTCAAGTTAAATGATGACGGAATGGGAAAGTATTCTTTGAATAATTTTTCACTCTCCCCTAAGTCATATGGAAAACCTGCAAATATTCAATCACAGACATCAAGCAAATCAAAACATATGTTTAAAGGAACCTTTGTTAGTGCTAGAACCCTTGAAGAGGAAAATGAAGACAAAGACATTCTTGGTTGGTTATACAAAGATGAAGATAAAACTATAGCAACATCAGCAGAAGTCAATATTCCCATAAAACAATATGGCAAAGGATATGAAATCATGCAGAAGATGGGATATGAAGGAAAAGGACCAATTGGCAAGCAACATCAAGGTATTTTAGAACCTATTTGTCCGCACTCACAATCCATGGAAGATAAATCCGGTTTGGGATACCAAAAGTCTAATCAAAAGCAACACAATACTCAACAACAAAAATGGAGAAAGAAATCAATCTCTAAAGGAGACAATTGGCAAGAAAAGCTACATCAAGCGGCCAAAACAGTAACTAGTAAACAAAAGAAGCAAGAAGAACATGAAAAAAAAGAAGAGGGGACTACCATCAAAGAGGAATAAAAATCTTGTCAGCAAGTCCTAGAAATACAAACAAAAGAAAAATCTGAACAAGATATTCCAGAAGTAGTAAAAATAGAGATGACAGAAATCAGAGAACTTTTTGCACCATACGACATTCCAGTATAGTATAGTGGAGTAATCTCAGATCAGGATTCATAAACAGATTCCAATGAGCATGAATGGGGACCAGATGCCTTATCTACTACATCAAGTAAAGAACACAATGAAGATCAAGCAGCTATTACAAAAGAAGACTTGTCTATTACAGAACAAAAGATAAAATTAGAAAGAAGACAAGAGAAACTCAGAATTTAGAGAAAAGAGGCGTATGCAAAAAGAAAAGAGAATGACAAAAATAATGACACATTGCCACAAGAAGTGCAAACAAGGATCAGATATGCAAGAACCATAGAAGAAATAAGAGATAGTCAAGTTGGATTAACTATTAGTCCAGAAGAAGCTGAGTTTGAAAGGAGACAAAATCTATTAAAAGAATCCTCTTTATCATGTACACAAGTCTATCAACTCCAAAATGCAAATGAAGTCAATCAAGAAGAAATTTGCAATACCAAAGACGTGTGCATTGATATAATCCATTCATTTAAGGGACAAATGTCAATTGAAGAACCACTTGAGTATGAACTACAAAATGCTAATATTAATCTTGTTAAGACTAATTCGGAAAATCTTGAGAAAGACAATTCTCAAAAACATTCAATCTATGACAATACCTATTCTATGCTAAATAATGATCATTGTGTCATGAACATTGAAACACCTAATGATGACAGTGATTATGATTTACCCCTTCTTCATCCTGAACTAATTGATTGGGATAATTTAGATAACCCCGAACTAAATGTCTTTTCCAATGATCATGACTTAGTTGTGTACCTTAATGCTATTGAACCCATCCCACCTAAGATATCTTCCACTAAAGAATCAAGTGATGTTTCTCATAGTCAGGAAAATGCCAAATTTTTCAGTCGCAAAAATGAAATAAAACAAGGAAAGAGACCTATTGTTGAAAACCATTTTATGGCAACATTAGATCAATAAAAAGAGAAAATAAAGGGTGTATTTGATGGTGAAAACCTCCTTGAGGCACCAGAAGATGGAAAGTTTGACATTTTTCTTGCATATTTTCAAGAGAGATCTACTATCTTGATAGAACCAATAGAAGCAGTAAACATTGATACATCAAAGGATCCTAAAATACTTCATTTTGTTGCCTCATTATCAGAAAGAGAGAGGAAAGAATACATGGAATTATTTAAGCAAAGACAAATAACTTTTGCTTGGTCTTATGCAAATTTTCCAGGACTTAACCCAGATCTTATCATGCATCATCTTAATATGGATTTAAAAGCAAAACCTGTTAAACAAAAGCTAAGAAAGATGCACCCACATATTGCTCTCCTTGTAAAAACTGAGCTCAAGAAATTATTGGAAGTGGGTTTCATAAGACCAGTGGCTTATCCAGAATGGGTTTCAAGTATTGTACTAGTATCAAAACCAGATAAAAGCATAAGGGTTTGTACAGATTTCAGAGATCTGAATAAAGCATGTCCAAAAGATGATTTCCCACTACCAAACATCGATATCGTAGTGGACTTATCAACAGGACATGAGATGTTTTCATTAATGGATGGCTTCTCAAGATATAATCAAATAAGAATCGCAACTGAAGATCAAGAGAAGACAACTTTCATCTGTGCATGGGGAACATACTGCTAGAATGTTATGCCATTTGGGCTTAAGAATGCAGGAGCGACTTATCAAAGGGCTATGATGATAATTTTCCATGATATGATGCATACATTTATGAAAGATTATGTCGATGACATACTTGCAAAATCTCACACAAGAAAAGAACATTTGAACATTCTAAGCAAGATTTTTGACAGGCTGGAAAGATATCAATTGAGATTAAATCCAAAGAAATGTGCATTTGGGGTAACCTCTGGAAAGCTCCTTGGGTACATTATATCAGCTCGTGGTATTGAAGTTGATCCTGGGAAAGTTAAAGCTATCATGGAGATAGAATCACCTAAGAACATAAGTCAATTGTGATCTTTACAAGGAAGGTTGCAGTCAATCAGGAGATTTGTGTCCCAATTGGCTAATAGATGTCTTCCCTTTACCCATCTTCTACATAAAAATGTTCCATTCAAATGGGATCTAACATGTGAAGAAGCTTTCTTGCAAATAAAAGAATATCTTATGAGTCCCCCAGTACTGATATCACCAACCAAAGGGAAACCCTTGTTACTCTATGTCTCAGCAACAAGTGTATCATTAGGCGCTCTCCTAGCTCATCATGATGATGAAGGAAAGGAAAGAGCAGTTTATTATATCAGAAAAACACTTGTTGGATATGAGTTAAATTATTCATCAATTGAAAAGATATGTCTAGCAGTTGTATTTGCAACTCAAAAGCTACGACATTATATGTTGATTCATTCTGTAAAACTTATAGCAAAGATAGATCCTCTCAAATATTTATTGAGCAAGTCAACATTAACGAGAAGACTAGCCAAATGGGTTATGATGCTGAGTGAATTTTACATAGAATATGTTGACCGAAAAGCCATCAAGGGACAAGTCATTGCTGATCAATTGGCTGATGCACCTTTACAAAATGACATGCCTTTGCACATCGAATTTCCTAATGCAGATATCTTGATAGTAAGTACAAACTTTTGGGAATTGTACTTTGATGGTTCTTATACTCAATATGGATCAGGTGCAGGAATCTTTTTTATCACACCTCAAGGACATACAATTCTGAAATAGTATAGACTGTGATTTCCATGCACCAATAATACTGCAGAGTATGAAGCATTGGTTATACGGCTCAAAATGGCCATTGAATGGAATGTCAAAGAACTACATGTCTATGGTGATTCACAACTTGTCATTAATCAAATAAATAATGAATATCAAACAAAGGATGATAAGCTTATGCCATACAAGTAGCTAGTGGAGGAATTTAAAGGACATTTTAAAGAAATCACATTCACCCAGATTCCCAAAAATGAGAATAAAGTAGCAGATGCAATGGCTACAATAGCATCTCTCTTGCAAAATAAAGAGAATCAACAACGTTACGAATTTCTTGTGGAATATATCTTAACCCCTACCATTCAATCCCAGCATACCTATCGAATTTGCCATATATCAGGAACCAGTCAATCCTTATACGGTCAAACCTACCAATATTTGAAAGATCATATCCTTCCTTTGGAATTATCTTGTAATCAACAAAGAAACTTTATCCGTCAGTCCTCTCACTATACCATTATTGCTGATATCCTATATAGGCATGGTCTAGATGGTACATTATTGAGATCTCTTGAAAAAGATGAATCTAAGAGAGTTCTTAATGACATTCATGTGGGTATTTGTGGTACACACTCAAGTGGTTTAACATTGGCTAAGAAACTTATTCGTATGGGTTACTTTTGGCCTACTATGGAAAGAGATTCATTCACCTATGCTAGAAAGTGTAAACAATGTCAAATTCATGGAAATCTAATTCATGCACTAGCACAAGAGTTGTATCCTATGACAGGATTATGGCCATTTTCATAGTGGGGCTTGGATTTGGGAGGAAAGATCAATCCCTCATCTTCTAATGGACATAAGTTTATTTTGGTTGCTATTGAATATTTTACTAAGTGGATTGAAGCAATGCCTTTAACAACAGTGACAAGAAAACAAATATCATCATTTATTTTAAATTATATAATCTGTCGCTATGGAGTTCCTATGACCATTATCACTGATAATGGAAGACCATTCAAAAATCAAGATATAAAAGAGCTATGTGAAAAATTTCATATCCAACATAGGTTCTCTACTCCATATTATCCATAAGGTAATGGTCAAGCTGAGGCATCAAATAAAACAATTTTAAAAATCTTGAAGAAAACAGTTAATGAAGCTAGAAAAGACTGGCACATTCAGCTAAATCTTGCTCTTTGGGCATATTGAACTAGTGTCCGCACTCCAACAGGGGCAACTCCATATTGGTTGGTCTATGGATCAAAAGCTATATTACCTATAGAAGTAGAGATACCTTCTCTACGAGTATCCTTGCATGGTCTTATACTAGAAGAAGAACAAAGAGTCTCTCGACTCCAGGAACTAAAATTGATTCAGGAGCGTCGCCAAAATGCAACAGATCATTTAAAAGTATATCAACAAAGAATGGCAAGAAGCTATAACCACAGAGTCAAGCCGCGCATTTTCCAGATTGGAGACATAGTTCTAAGGGAAAATCCAAGAAATCACCAAGATCGGGAAAAGAAGGGCAAATTTGAACCAAATTGGCTAGGACCTTTTGTCATAGTAGCAACATATGGATCAGGAGCATACAAATTATCTACCCCAGAAGGTGATTGGTTTGATGAACCTATCAATTCTATCCATCTCAAGAAATTCTATGCTTGAGATATAAAGTCCTAAAAAAAAAAAATCAATAAAAAGCATATAAAGTCCTGAAAAAATCAATAAAAAGCATATATAAAATACAAAAAAAAAATGCAATAAATTTAGATGGTGAAAACTTGGTAAACAGGCACTATCCAAAAAGTAAGTTCTTCCATCTATGAGATCACTTTGTGCACCTATCCACTCCATCCTCTTGCACTTATCGCTTCCATCTATCTTAGCTTATCCATTCCATCTTTCGCATTCCATTGCTCTGAACCATTAGCAAGAAATATGCAGCTTACCAACAGTTATTAACCTTCGACATACTTGTCGTAGTCACTGTCTTAGATTTTATCAACATCAACCAATCTGCATTTCTATCCCGCCATGGTTTGGATCTTGATCAATTCATATATTCATAATAATTTTTGTTTCTGCTGGGGGCAAAATCCTAATTCCTTTAGCTAAGGTGATCTTCTGAAAATTAGAAAATCCAAAAACATTCTAAAAAAAAAAAAACTTAGAAAAACCAAAAACATCTAGGGTTTTGAAACAGATAACAAGCAACAAAGAAATGAAAATCAAGGCATCTCATCAACAACTGAATTGTGAAACTCAGAAACTGAAGAATCAATCAACAAGCTATATAGGATTATCAAAGATCATTCATCAAGATGATTATATTAGTTAATGACCATAAGAACGTGTGAATGACATACAAGATTCAGTGTTTATCTCTTGATTTTATTGCTAATCATGTACTCTATGTGACTCAAGGATGTCCATGACTAGAGGAGCTATGATGGGGCATGATTGTTTTCTTTGATTGTTGTCTATGGTTTATCTCTTACTACGATATGAACTTGTCTCAGGATATGATCAGTAAAAGATCAAGGAGGACGTTCCAAGTCATGCATGAAAGGAGATACTCCTTGTCTGTTCTGCAAGCAATACTCAGGTCAGCTTGATCCATTATATCAAGTTGCTTGTATTAACTTGCTATATCAAAATCCATGTAAGAAATACTCAGGTCATCTTGAATCATTATGTCAAGTTGCTTGTATTTTCTTACAACATTTTAAAAGCTCAATGATGAAATCACGCACTGTTACCCGATAGCATATGAAGAATGGTAGTACAATTTTTAGTTAGATTATTTCATTAGCTCATTATTCAGTTGCATTATAAGCATTCATTTGTCAATTGTATTATAAGCATATCATTTCATTAGCAGGCCAATAGTCATAAATAAAGATTGAGTATACTTGGACAAATAAAAACAATTTGCATTTAATCATTATAGGTGCATTCATTTTTAATCATTATCCATTTCATTTTAGCTGCATTTTATCATTGCATTCAATTAAGTGCATTCCATTAACCATGTAAAGTATCATCATGATTATCTACATTATCATTTCATAAAGATCATTTAGTTGCATCTTTTTCACTTAGATTCATAATCATTATAAGCATAACATATAAATAAAAAACAAATCAATCATTCATGTGCAAATCTATATAAATCATTGCATTAGTTTGCATTCAAAAGAGTGCATTTTTATACATCATATAGTATATCATCATTATTCCATTTTATCATTTAGTTGCATGCATAAAAATCCAAAAACATTTCATTTGTATGTACATCATCGTAAACATTAATCAATCATTTCATTTGCATTTTTCATATAGATCATTTGCATTTACATCATTTGAGTTAGAAATCATTTGCATTTGCATCCAGGATAAGTAAAATCAAAAAATCAAAAACATTTATCATTTGCATCATATAAGTTATTATCATCATATCATTATTCATCTACTCATTTGCATCCATAAAATCAAAGCATATAAGCATATAGAACATCATCAAATAGAATAACATGCATAAATAAAAGCATCATCATATAAAATCCATGTCTGCATATAGATCATCATAAAACAATAAAAGTCCAAGTATACAATGATATCAAATAAACAATACAAATACTCCAAATCAAGTCACGGCTATCCTATACCACTACCACCTGACTATGTCCATCTCTGTGGCTGTGGGCGAGAAGATCCTCTAGATGCCTATCTACCATGCTCACCACTCCTCTGAGGAGGTTCGACAACCCCACCACTGCTAGTATCCATCAACACGGTGGTCTAATAACTACCTGCTCTCTGGCTCTCTGCAACTGCCTCTTCATATCGTCATCGCCAGTAGGAAGTCTCCTTCCCGGCCAGAAATAATGCTCTAACAATGTCAGCTGAGAGAGTACCTGATCCAACCTGCTGAATATGATCTAGAAGACCCTGAGTGTTCTGCTGTCTCCTAACAACTGTGTCTCTCTCAGTCATAAGAGTTTGTATATGTGCTCGAAGCTGTTCAATCTATGCTCTCAGACTGTCAATAGTATCATGCCCTAGCACATCATGCTCTGGTATAACCACATCTGGCATATCCTGCACTGGTGCAACCTGCTCTAGTAAATCCTGCTGTGGTGCATGAACCCCAATCTCCTCCCCACCAACTTGTCCAACTGCTGGAATCTCAGTCCGAGTAAGTCTTTGAACCCGTTGTCTAATCAGGGGAACATGATCCTTAGGATCCTCATCATCACCACCATGAGCTGCAATAACTCTAGGATCTAGCTAAATCTGTCCAAAATCAATACCTCTCCCGCAACCCCCATCCAGTCCAGTCACCCTCCCTCCTGTCAATGGTAATCCTCTAGGTGATATTATCCCTATCCTACCAGTATCCCTCCCAATCCATCCAACATCTCTCCCACCCATAGGACAAGGTCTATCAATCCTGCCAACCAATCCAAATGGTCCTCCGCAGACTCTCAATCAACGTCCTCTCTGTCCAGGTCCACCACCACCACCTCCATCCCCACCATCATCTCCACCTCTCCCAGCCTCATGTGCAGCTCTAAGCTCTCGTCTACGTCTCCATCTCCTGATAACGGGATCATCAGAATCATCATCATCATCTCCAGAGCTAGGAGGAGGATCTGCTGGATCCGTAATCTGAGGAAATGGATTTGCTAATATATACTGAGCATACTCTACAGTAACCCCAGGATCCAGAATGTGTAATCTCATATCATATGCCACTCTCGGAGTAGTAATAAACTCTGCACAAGCAATCTCAAATGAAAAAGACGGTCCCCAATCTCACCTATCTCTGTATCACCGGGCATATATCATCACACCAGTAGGCATAGGCTGAATGATACCAAATGTCTCAAAATCCGACCAATCAACTATCACTCAACAATGAAAGGTGTCCAACCAATAAGATATCTACTTTGCATAATAAGTGGTAATGTTTGTGCATCATCCATCCATGGCTCACAATCAACATATGGTCTCCAAGTAATACTATCTAAAGAATCAAGCACCCAATGCCAATATTCCATCTTACCCAGCTTATGCTAAGTAAGGATACTTGCATAAAAATAAACATATGGTTGCCTCTCTCCATGAACTCTATGATGAATAGGCCATGTAATAGCAATGTGCTTCCAGCACCAGATCTGTAATAAAGTACATCTTGTCGATAAACTAGCACTCTCATCCTACACAACCTGGTGAAGATCAAGATATAAATGTGCCAACATGCAAACACCCCAAGCATATTGTGTCTGATGCTACATCATGCTGAGAAGAACCTCACCCCATCCAACAAAAAACCTTGCAATCACCTATCAGGACATATGAATCCTCCAATCAAACCAGCCAGAATAACAGGAAGAGTCTCGTAGTACATCACCATATCTACCCATCGGATCTCTCCTCTACCAATGCTCTCATCAGCAAACACGACTCTGCAAGCCTCCATCCCAACTCAATCCTAATAATCATACTGCACTAGCTCGCCAGTCACTGGGATGTGTAGAATCCTGTAGACATCCTCAAGAGTCACACTAATCTCACCCGTTGGCAGGTGGAAAGTGTTATGCTCACTATGCCATCTCTCAGCTAAGGCAATCAACAATCCTCTATTATGTGTAATCTCAGGCATAAATAATAAATGGCGTAAACCACAAGCATCTATATGTCTAATCTCAGCCTGGGACAACTCTGGAACTAAATGACATATGGCCGATAATTTCCCCTGACACTGGAGAACATCAATTTTCTCCTGTTTTTCAAGAGAAATCAATCAATCAAATCAAACTGAATCAATCAAATCAAACTGAATCAATCATCAATTATCAATCAAATCAATCAATCAAGCTAATTAGAGCTACTTAATCATCAAATCTATCAATCAAGCTAATCAGAGCTACTTAATCATCAAATCTATCAATCAAGCTAATCAAAGCTACTCAATCATTAAATTTATCAATCAAGCTAATCAGAGCTACTTAATCCAGTAATCAAAGCTATCTATCGATATATCAATCATGCAATAACTCAATCACGACTCTATTTCATCATACATGCGTATCAAACATGTTAAAACTAAACATCAAAGTGATTTCTAGCTTTTGTACCTATCAACAATCTCAAATTTAAACCAAAGTGCTATCTTTTTGAGCATATGCGCTAATCAATGATGCATATGTGCTACTTTAAACAAAAGTGCTATCTTTTTTAGCATATGCGCTAATCGACCATGCATATGCACTGCTTTGTGCATTTGCGCTATCCTATTGAACATAAGCGCTAACAAATGACACATATGCACTACTTCAAGCAAAAGCGCTAACATTCTATGCAAATGTGCTAACAAATAGAGCATATGCATTAAACAAATCATTTGCGCTAAACAAAATTGCATATGCGCTAAACTAAATTACAAATGTGCTAATCTAAAATTAAAAAAATTGAAAATTTTAAAAATTCAAAAAAGAGCGCCTAAAACATGAAATTTTGAACGAAAACTTGAAAACAAAGCTTGAGATAAGCTAAATATTGGATAACCATACTTGGTTGGCCGCTGATATTGCCGAACTCGCTCGAATTGATGACACTCCACTGGAATCACCATTTTGGCCACCTCAGCAAGAATATTCTCTCCAAAAGCTGACAAGGATAACAATGAAGTTAAAATTAGCCTTGGTTAATTTTATATTTGCTATTTGAAGAATAATTAATTTCAAAAATGGGGCAATTAAATTTTTTTTTTTTTTTTTTACAAATGAATTTAATTGACTGAATTTTTATCACATTATCATGAGATTAATCATTCAAACTTAAATTTTCAACAATTTCACGATCAATCTCCTAAGGGGGCACACAATCTGGATTTTCAATCTCTATCAGGCATTATCGAGACTTGATTTAATCTTTGAAACAATGTTGTCTCGACATCATTTTAAAGAGAGGCAAAATGTATACACCTAAAAATTGGCTATAAGCAATTAAATAAATATTTTATATTTATTTAATAATTATTCTTCTATTAAATAAATAATTCGAAAAGATTAATTTGTTTAATTCATTTTTGTGTCTTTTCTATTAATTAATATTTTATTAATTAATTCATCTATCCTATTCCTCAAGTTAATTAAATATCTAATATTTAATTATCTTCTCCTTGAAACAATTAAATATCCAATATTTAATAGTTATTCTCCTATCCTATAGTCTCAAAAATTAAATAATTCTTAAATTATTTAATCTCTTTTCCAACTCATCCCTCCATCTCCACTTCATCTTCCCTTTGCCAACTCATCCATCATGTGGCTAAGGAAATTAATATTTCTAAATATTAATTCATGATTTATCTCCAACTTCCAAATTCAATAAAAATTGTGTACGTACACATATTTCATAACCATTTCCTATATTCTCTCCAACACCCCCTACATCTTAGGAAAGACTTGAGTCCACTTGTCCTACCATGCCTAAATTTCCTCCAACCATCCCTAGATTCTCTCAGTCAGCAACCCAGTCAAGGTGAGATGAGTGACACTTGTCTTCTCCTTCCCCCTTTCTCTCAACCTTCATCTTTGCTCACAGCCATTCAAATCTACAGATCTGATCATGACTGTTGATCTAAGCCACATCATCTAATCCTCTCAAGGTCTATAAAATCAAGAGCTTCAGTTGAGAGAGTTATTCTTCAAGTTAGTCTTCAGAATAGTTTTTCAATTAATCATATGCATCCATGAGTTTTTGAAGCAAATAACAAATATCATTTTAGCAATATAATAATATAGCATAATCATGTAGCTTTGCATATCATAGTATCAATTAACTACAAGTTATCAGTCCATTCTTCATATGCCATCTTGGAAGCCAACAGTGCATTGTTTGAGAGCACACCATTTGCAACTAGGAACGGTGGAGTTAGGACACAATGAGACATAAATCATGAAGGTAAAATAATGTTTTATTTTAATATGTATTTCATGTAGTTTCATTGGTGGATTTTAGATTTCCTATATGCATTTCCATTGTATTTTGTGAAACTAACTTATTACAGGTAATATTCTAAGGATGAAATTCAAGCTCACACAATAAACATTATGGTTCTCATGACTAATAGAATGTTTTAGAAATTTTATTCTTGAAATATTGTTACGATGATATGTAGATTATCATAACAATTAGAGTTATTTTTTTGTTGTTTTATTTTCTTTAAAAGTTCAATACCATCAAATTTCTCATAAATTTCAAAGCTTGTTCATTTATGATCACTACTTTAGCTGATCTCAAGAATGCAGAGTACCACAATAGAATTATTGGTATATTGCTTGTTAAGACATTTCAAAAAAAATTAAATCTTTCTTACACTTTTGTACAAGTCTCAATTCTACCTCATGATTATCAAATCAATGTGATTAATTTTCTTGTAGATAGATAAAATGGTAAATGTAATGTCTGCATACTTGTTATCCTTTGTTCATCAAGCAAAAGTGAGTATTTTGTGCCTCTATCAAATTATACTTACCTCTTAATCTTTGAAAATGTTTCATCTTCATCAAAATGAATTCTATATCTATAAAATAGAAAATCACTTTTTTAAAACCTTCTATTGAATCCCCATACATGTCTTTCAAAAGTGGAATTTGCTAGACTTTTCAATAATATTGATGAGAAGGCAATAATCACCCATTCCAAGAATAATCACCCATCCAAGTTTCCTTTTCCAAACAACTTTTCCCATAATGCAAGGGAGAGAAGCACAATTAGGTTACAAATAATGTCAGCGACCATAAAAATAGAATTCATTTTGTAAGGGTTTACTGCAGACAAGAATTCAAATGACAAAAGAGAAACAAGAAATACAATAAAAACTTATTTATCACATCCAAAATAAATATATGTATGAACAAATTTAAATGCTCTATAGTACATAAACCATGGAAATTTTAGCCAATAAATATATTATATCATCCATTATATTACAATACAATCATGTTGCCACACAACTAATTATCGATTACATCTTTCACACAATCTTTTTCAAATACTCCGAAATCAGAATAAATCAAATGCCAATAAAAATATTGTTGACAATATTAGGGAACTACACTACTCTACAACCCTTGTTTTTTATGGGAATCTATATATCAATCCAATTTTTAGTTTCATTCTTTATGATGTGGGGGCTTTGCCACGAGGGCTTCACTAAATAAGTAATATCATATCACATGCGTTCATATTGTGGGGTTTAATATCCCAAAAATGAGGGTGCGATATATTGCCCATCGATGAAAATAGGGGGGTTTTTAATTCAGGCTATGAAAAAATGCAATATTTTGTGCAAATAGGGGGGCTTTTAATTCAGGTTGTGTATTGGGAGGGGGTGGAAAAAAAGGAGTATTGTTTAGTATGCCATGAACACAGGTGATATAACCACTTCACCAGCAAATCAAGGGTTCATTGCCACACAACCATTTTTTTAAAAAAAAATTAATAGGTAATGGGCCAAAGCCGATAAGGTGTACATACCCTACCCCCTTGTAGGATTTGAACTTGTGACCTCTCTTTCAAGAGCATAAGTTCTCCACCACTAGGCCAACTTAGGTTGTACTCCACACAACCATATAGTTTTTATTTTTGGATACTCAATACTCTTTTCCTATAGTTACTACTGATTAGACCACAACATGAAGGATACATGAAGGATCTCATCTCCTGACATGATTCAAGCTATTCTGATTATTCATTAGATAAAAAATTATAAAGATAATGACCATATGTACCAATATTCTAAAATAATTTATGATTATATAAGATATCGAAAATGAAAAGTTGATTATTCATTGTCATTCAAAAGTGGTGTTGTTTTTCTCCTTTTAAATAGAAATATTTAAAACTTAAAAATTCATTCAAAAAATTTTAAATAAATTTTTAGCTAAGATGATGTCTTCCTCTTGTGTGGAATATTTTATGGTTTTTCTATTAGTTTTATTATAGATTGAGACAATTTATTAAAAGATAAAATTTTATAATTTAATAATATATAATATTTGTAAATTAAATATAATTTTAAATTTTAAATGTACATAATTGAGTATGTTTAATCAATTGAAATAAATTGAGATTGTCTATAAATATGTGAAAAAATAATGAATAATTAGGGTTTGTTTTAAAATTGATAAAAGGTGGATTTTAACTTGGTTAAAAATCTAAAATTGAGACGTACAAACTAAGAATTGGAATTAGATTCTAGATTAGGGAATTGTAATTGCGAAAAAATTAGAGTTAGGATAAGAATAATAAAACCACTAAATGACCTAATCAACCATTACATTAGGGAGGAGAGGAATCTAATAGATAGCCTTTAAAGATCAGGATTCAAATCAGATTCCTAGTTCCTTTTGATAGGGCTTTCTCCTTCAAAAATTGAATTGAATTGAATTGTTGAAGATTAGGGCAATATAGGTAAGTATTAAAGCAAACTATCAGAAATAGTGAGCTATAGATATCGCATGAAGCCACCAGCCTGGATCTGGACAGAAGAATATGCATTTCTGATCTATTCCAAAAAGTTTAGCCTGAATTTTCAGGACTAGGTAGTATCAATTTTTCATGGTCCTCCAAATTTTCTGCCATCAAAAGTTGAACTCATTCATCTTTGTGAAATTTGTTGATCCTCTCGAACGTAGCTTTCTACTTGTTTCCTACACATAGAAAGAAAGGGGAAATTGTTGGGAATAGGTCTTTGCCTAAGTCAAACCCCAATTTAGGAATTAACCTTGAATGAAATAATGCAAATACTAAAATAAATGTTGAATAGATATACCTCAAATCTACAATTTTTCATGATGATGCTTTTCTCTTTGAATGTAATCACAAATGTTGTACATGTAATGGAATAAAAAACATATGAACATGAAAAACCCCAATCACACACACATGCTTACACAAGATTGATGTAATTTTGCTAATTAAGTTACTATGTTATTTAATCGAATTTATGCTAATTAAGTTACTATGTTATTTAATCAAATTTATGCTACTTATTAAGTTACTATGTTCTTTGATTATGATTAGATATTGTAGACGTATAAAAATGACCATATTCCTAAATGAATATCTTATGTTCATTTCTCTATTTAATTAAATATGGAATAGGCATTTTGTCATCTCTCCAAAAGTCTCTTTCCCCAAGGTCAACAAGCACAAATGAGATAAAACAATGCACTTTTCCCCTTTTATAGGGTAAAATAAAATTAGGGTTAGGGAAATGAGCATGTAATTTGCTTGCGGTCTCCCTCATACCCTCGCACACGTCAATTATCGAGAGATGAATCAATTTAAACATTCCACCTAGCCAAAATTTTGCAAAACAAACACAATTATCAAATCAAATCAAATTTTCCAAAATTTTGATTCATCTCTCGAGGGGGCATTATCACCATCGATTATCAAACCTGGGGCATCACACATCAAATCTAGGGCACGACATGAAAATCCATAAAAACAACATTGATCATAAAATCGCAACGACACATCATTTTCTTTGAAACAACATGTGCACACACGTCACTTCAAAGAGGGGCAAAATGTAGACGTATAAAAATGACCATATTCCTAAATGAATATTTTATGTTCATTTCTCTATTTAATTAAATCCAATTTAATTGAGTAACCCACATTCCTCTATTTGATTAAGTGAATTACTCAATTTATTTAAATTAAATTCACTATACCTCTTTTACCATTTAATAGAATAAAATCATTTTATTCAATTAAATCCCCTATCCACTTTTTAATTAAATTCAAATTTAATTAAAATAGTTATCATAAATTGAATAAATCTAATTTATTTAATTTCCCCAATTACAACCAAATTGAATTAAATTCATTTTATTCAATTAAATCCTATTATCCCTTCATCCACTTGCAAAATCCTACATCTCCCATTTGCATCCTAACCCTCTTCCTAATTTCTTCTAGAATCCATCTAATCCTAATCAATTAACCCAAACCCATTCATTATCCAATTTCCCTAAATTTGAGGAGGTCACTTCTCAAATTTGGAGTAAAGTATTCTAAAAGCATTAAAGCCTTTATCCATTCAACAAGCTAACTTGTTGAATACCCCCAAATTTGGAAGGACTCTTACAAATTTGTCCCCAAAGTCTTCATAACCATTAATGGTTAACTCAACCCTCTAGCATGGTTAAAGAATTTCCCTAAACTCAACCTCCATGTAACCCAAGGGTCTCATCAAGCATTTATTGCTTTGACCATGGTTATCCTTAATCCTTTGCACAAGAATTTATCCTTTGGATAAAAGCTTTATCCAATGGGTAATCTTAACTTAACCTTAACCCTTAACCCCTAGGGTAACCATGAGGTCTTCTCAAGCATTTAATGCTTCTTACATCTCCTCTCAACCAACCTTATGTTGACAATTGTCACCATTTCATTGGTGCCAATTGTAAACATGGATTCCCAACTTTCAAACTTAGCCCTTGATTAACTCTTTCAATCCCGACCATCCATTGCCCTATTTTTGCTATAAATAGAGCTCTCATTCCTCCATTTTATAGATCCAAGTCTTTAGCATCACACTTATACTAAAATCTATCCAAGCTTTAATATATCATTTGTGCTCATCATTTAGCCTCTCTTTTAAAATAGGAATTAATCTAAATATGCATGTTTAGAGTATTTTCCTTATCATTTAGCTATTTCATAGACTAAATATAGCATGCTAGGATAGTCTTGTTACTAATCTTGTCATCTTATAAACTAGTTTATTGCATTTATAAGATCATGCATAGCTTAGGATGCATTTCATCTTAAAATCAACCAAAGCATCCCTCGTTCTTGCATTTGTCATCCCTAAACCACTTTGCTCAGCGATATGAGAGCAAAGACTTTGGTTTGAGGAACCTTGTGAGATAGAGAACCATGGAACCAACCTTGGGAAGCTGAGCCATACTTCATGACTCCATAGCTTGCACCAAGAAGTCTTGTGGGTGTGCGAGCAAGGCTCCCTAGAACTCCATTTTTCACATTTTAAGTTCTATCGACCCGCTTTTCTCGCATACAGATATAATATTTCCTAATAAACTTAAGTGCTCAAATACATACATACACCATATTACCTCTAAAAAACATATAAACATCGTCCATTCCAAGAGCTTGACAAAATCATCAATATCATTAAAACTAATATCTTTAGATATTTTGTCAAGTAATTTGAACGCATCCTAAAAGATAGCATTTCACAAGAAATCACATAATATACCCATTCAACCATTTTATCAATCAAGTAGCTTATATTCTCTTTTACATGTCATCTAAATGATAAAAAAAATATTTTTAACTTGAGGGTGTTTTGATGACATTTTCATTCAAGTTTGGTGGGAGTAAAGAGTATTGATGAGGCAAATTGAACACACTATCTACCTTATGTATGCTCATATTTGGTGGCAGATTTGATGGGACATTCCCCTCTCCCAAGGACAAGATTATTGTACCTCTCATGGTTTCATTGCACAACTAGCAACCGTTAATGTATCTTAGCCATCCATTTTTCCATCTTATGCTTCCATGATTTTGGTACCCTTGCCACCCTAGTTATATTTGCCAACTTTTTCAATTCCATATTTAGTTCATTTATGCCCTAGTTTTTCTACCAACTTCCATTGCTTCTCTTTGGCATTTGCCTATATATTATCAAAACGGAATCATACATACTAAGCTTACACTTTTAGGCTTAAAAGCGTTAAACACTTAGAGTTGACTAGCATTTTCTAGGCTTATTATGTTGCTTAAGGTGTGTGGTCACACTAAGAATACACTTCTAGAATTAAAAGTGTTAAGCACTCAAAGTTTACAAACATTCTCTAGACTTTATATGTTGCTTAGTGTGTGTGGTTTAAGGCTGACCTATATTATCATGGAGACCAAGGCTCTTAACACCAGAATCACATGCCCCACATCAAGAATGAACTGCAATAAGGTAGAAACCAAGATGACATTTTTCAGACGTCTTCCCAACAACTTCTCTTCCTCCCGCAGTTAGCCTCCTTCTTTCTTTTGAACACCATGGACCTGATTCAATCTTATAGACCTATTTGTTAGTTGGTGGCTAACTATGTCAAAGACTCCCTCATTCTAGGTATGACTTTTCACAATGTAGTAAAGGATTACAATCTTCAATTTGGCAATGTAGATGTAAGTGGACCCTTCAAGCATTCTAATCTAAAGAACAAAATAGGCTTCCTTGCAATTTATATTGCCCTAAAAAGAGTCGCTCAAACAAGATGAAAGGGTGTTGCTAAAGGCTCTAAGGGCTCACAAAATAGATGTGATGACGCATTCTTTGATAGATGCATTTATATTTGTTGGGAATTCATTCTCTTCCTCAATCACAAAGTTGATTTGCCTTATCCTTATCAGCATATAGCCACAATGGAAATTGAAGATGGTGCCCCAGGTGTTCAGGATTCATTTCAGTATCAATACTCGAGTCTATTTTTGGAGATCTCTATAACTCGACTCGCATACTTATATTAGAATTTTTCTTTGGGCTTCAACCTATTTTGTTCAAATATCTATAATTATCAGTGTTATTCCTATAGGCTGTAAATCTCTAATTATAGAAAACTCTTAGTCATGAAAATATTATACACAATTGTAATTGGTTTTTTCTTTAATACAAATATAAGCTCATACCTTTTATTTAAAAATTAAAAAAAATTGTTATGTTTAATGAAATGTAAATAATCAAACCAACAATCAACAAAATGATGGAAAAAATATTTATATACAAAATTTATAAAAATGATACACAAAAATTGTAAGAAAATCTATAAAATGTCTAAGAAGTATTTCCAAATCTATTTTTTAATCAACTTCTCCAGCCACACAAAGTGATCCATAAAAGATTAAGAGATGACAATCAAAAGGCAAGTGAGGCAACCTAGCAAAGTGTAATGTCATAAATTACATCTTGTGCAATTTTGTGTCATATAAAAGTCTTCGCTCCAAGTTGATGGAGATCATGCATCATCGTATTTGTCCTTTTTTCCACATGGATCGAACTGTCAGCTTTAAAATTGTCTTTTATCGACCATGTTGACCAATTGACCATGGGAATCTAGCGTGCTATGAAGACGTTTGCGTGCTACGCTAGCGCCCTGCGAATCTATCAGTCCATAGGTGGCTATTTGAGCCTTACACCTATGTCCAGAAGAGTTCATAACGGCCCTATCTGCGGCCACCGACATCGAGATTCATTTAGGAGGCTATATCTTTCATGTTTATAGCCTTTCTTGGGGCTTCTTGATCATTTGGAGATACTTTGAGCTCTTGGCATCCATTATCTCTTATCTTGCATAGGTTTTTTAGCATCTTGAGGACCACCATTGTTGTAGTCTCTCAAATAGCTCACGGTGTTATCCTCACAAGTTTTGGAAGGGGATTCCACTTACATTCCTTAGTTTATTTGCATATTCATAATTTTTTATTTCAAATCTATTTATTATCTTAATAGTGTTTCTTTCATCTTTATCGTTACATTTTCACCATTGCTATTATCTAGGTTGTCCATGGAGGTGGAAACACCGAAACGAGGGTCTAACTAAGGCAGACCTCTAAACACAACCTCCAACATTTTCCTTCTTGCTTGTGTGCAGGTTTATAGTCGTGGGAAGGCGATCATCTTGCAGGAGGCTTCAATCGTGGACCGGTTGTGACCTTCTCTCATTCCCTTTTTCACTTCATTCTAGTATTTCATATTTTGTGTTGTTATCTTAACTTGTCATTTTCTGTATTTATTTAATAATACAATCACATCTATAATTCCCATACAATCTTTGTACCTTTAACACCGGTGTAAGTGAGAAAGAGCGAAGGTAAGTTTGTCCCTCGAAGTTCATCACCTTGAAAATGACAAACACAAAGTATATTAAAGGATGAAAACAAAACCTTAAAACAAAATTAATTAGACAAAGACTATGCCAGGACTGTCGCGATATTCTACATACAAAGAAAGACATAACAATCTTCTTGAACAAAGTTTTATTACAAATAATACAGCCCATATTTACATATTTCTGCTTCTTTTTGGTTTGCCAGGGCAGAATCTCCTTCTCCTACTGAACAAGGCTGCTCTATCAAAATACTATCCCCATCTATAGGAGTCAAACACTATACAAGGTTGTCTTTTAAGTGACACACTAACAAAGATCTAACAATCTGCTTGAATAAAGTTTTACAGCAAATAATACAGCCCATATTTACATATTTCCTCTTTTTTTTGTTTTTGAGGCCCAACAGCTAGGTCTGTTGAATCTCATCTCGTTGCTGAACAAGGCTGCTCTGTAAAAATCGTACAACTCTCTAATACTATCTATAGTAGAGTTCACATGATTAAGAAACAAATTTTAAAAACACTATATCAACCAAATAAAACATTTAAGATTGCATAACATAATTCAACAAATATATAGATAGATACCATATTGTTAAATTTTCTGCATTGCAGAATATAAATCTAGCATGAAAGAAGAAAAAAAACTTGCAGGAAAGAAATCAAATTAGAATAAAACAAAATGAATGTAATTCGATTAATGCGTCAGTCACAATTACAATCTGTTGAATGCATGGTTTTATACAAAGAACCAATGCATGAACATAGATCATGCAAAAATCATTGGAATGGAATGGAAGAGGCAGACTAAGTTTAACTCACAATTTGCTTAGTTAGCTTATGCATTAAATCAACATACAATCAAGAAATTCGCAAGTAAGAGAGAAGACTGGACGTGAAGCATGTAATCAATAGAGCAATATACTGTGTTAGAACAAACACACTGAGTGCTTAGTTGGAGTTAACATTAAAACTGATTGTGCACAACACTCTCATCGTAAATCAGGAAGTTACACTAACACCCCCCCTTAATTCCAACTAAGGAGAAAAGGAAAAGAAGAAAAAGAAGAAGAAACAGGAAAGAGGGAAAACCCAGTGGGAACAAAACCCCCCCCTTAAAAATACAAAGATGCAATTATAAGAAGTGCAAAAGAATATCCTTTGAGATACAAGAAAAGTGTGAACAATTGTCGAATGATGACCGCCAGAGTGCTGAATGAAGAACCTCCTCACAAGCCAAGATGATGATCAAGATCAAGAATCTCCATGAGTGCCCTCAATGAAACTACTTGAACAATAATGAGATGGCAAACAAAGGCAAAACATCTGACATTTGAAGATGCACGTGGCACATGAGTCTGCATGAGTGACCCCAACAACACTACTCAACCAGGCAAGAAGAAGCTACTAGTAGAAAATACAGGTGCCAATTGTGAACTGATCAAACTTGAAACAAAACCAAGAAGCATTAGCACTACTAGTAGAAAGACAGGTCCACTGAAACGATGTGTCACAAAGGAGAAGGAGAAGATGAAGGCAAGGACTGTGAACAGAGGTTTATGTCAGCTTCCATGCTTCAGAAATCTGCCTGCAATTAATTTTTCCTTCCTCCTAGCTCTCAGGGATCTGATACTATGTTAATTTTTTTGCATTGCAGAATATAAATCTAGCATGAAAGAAGAAAAAAAACTTGCAGGAAAGAAATCAAATCAGAATAAAACAAAATGAATGTAATTCGATTAATGCATCAGTCACAATTACAATATGTTGAATGCATGGTTTTATACAAAGAACCAATGCATGAACATAGATCATGCAAAAATCATTGGAATGAAATGGAAGAGGCAGACTAAGTTTAACTCACAATTTGCTTAGTTAGCTTATGCATTAAATCAGCATACAATCAAGAACTTCGCAAGTAAGAGAGAAGACTGGACATGAAGCATGTAATCAACAGAGCAATATATTGTGTTAGAACAAACACACTGAGTGCTTAGTTGGAGTTAACACTAAAACTGACTGTGCACTACACTCTCATCGTAAATCAGGAAGTTACACTAACACATATTCTCAGTTATTAAAAATACAATACAACATCGCCAATACAAGGCTACTCCACTCTGTAATTACAAAGCCAGTCTCCTTTGCACTCACTCTTTCATCATGGTAAGCTTGAAAATGAGGTTAGAATATAAGTAAGGCACCTCCATTCCAGTTTGTATGGAGTCCTCCATTGGTGTGAGCTCTTACTCGGGCATTATCATAGGCAGAGCTTAGCTCACACTAGTTAGGAGGATCCCATACTTGGATGGCATTTTTGTCCACTAAAATTCACATGCCACATCAATATATATAGGATCTCAAGTGAATATAAATTGTATGGGGAAGAATATATGTTTGGCGTATCCTCCACGCAAAATTTTGTAAAGTTAGATATTCCAAATGGTTTTTTTCTTAATTACTTTTTGTGCTAGACTAAAAGCCATTGAAAAAATAGCTTTATTTGTTGGTGGTGCTTGCAATAATAGGTTCATTAAATGGTTTAAAAGATGAAGAGGAGACTTTTACAAATTCAGTCTATAACTTTATCATTCATATGTCTAATTCTTCCTTTTTGTAAGATCCTCAAGTTCTGTCTTATCCATCATGCTGGTTTATGTTGGTATTTGTTCGATGCATGTCAAATGGGTGGCTCTCTGTAATGATTTCAAGTTTAATTTTGTTCTGAATGAGAACATTCTATATATGAAGAAAGAATAATATGTTTGCAATTATACAGTCACTCATTGTTTTCAGATGGTAATTTTATATTGGATATTTGTTTATGTGATCATTGATTTAATATTATTAAAATCATGGATTATAAGTTTCAATTACAATTAAATCATATAATGATATTTATTAGTTCCTGGGTAACCAACTGTACTTTTTTTTTTTTTTGATAAAAGTGGATAGAACCACTAAACTATATTAAATTTTAAAAGTTTTTTATAGTGTCTGGTTCAAAAAGCACTGAAGGGAAAGAAGCAGTAAAAAAACCCTTCAGTATTTCTTAACACAAGCCTATTCTACCCCATACCAAATTCCCATTGGCATAGTACATCAAAAAACCCATCCCAATTACATAAGCTGCATTAGATATAAAGGAAGCCGCCAACAGAAGCATATAGAAGGAAGATTAAAGTATGATCACTGAAGGATGCATATCCATTGCTGCCAAAAAATACCAGTCTGAACCACCCCTATCTATGAAACACAATTCTCCAAACCACTGGTTAGAATGATACCACATAGCAAAAATGAAACCATAATCAGAGACCCTGGGTAAGTGCACCAAGTTGTGGTACCAAAAAGGTGCCACTTCTTACTTTTTCATAAAAATGCGTCATTGGCATGAAAAGGTCATCCAAACCTACAGGTTGGATGCCCAAGGAAAATCCAACCCAAAGGGTTGGTATTCTCCCAAGCAAACCATTTGGCGAGAGCCAAATATGGCGCTCGCCCTATTTGGCACTCACCAAATGAAAAATTTTGAATTTTCACATTTGGCTCTTGCCAAATGCAAAATTTTGAATTTTCACATTTGGCGCATGCCAAATTTGGTGCCCACCAAATGCAAAATTTGGATTTTCACATTTGGTGCACGCCAAATTTGGTGCTCGCCAAATGTGAAAAGTCAATTTTTTGTATTTGGCGAGTGCCAAATTTGGTGCACACCAAATGTTCTGCATTGTCCAATGTGAAGGTTTTGTGAGTGTTTAGATTTTTCAATCTTGACACATGTTAAATCCACCCCTGAAGGAGAACATATACATGAAATATAAAATTTAAGTATAGCTCTATAGGACTTATAATGTATATTCTAGCTTTTAGAGGATCATATAAAATTTCAGACTTAGTCAAGTTTCAATAATCAACATGTCAAATTTCAGTAATCAACATGATCCCATTAGAATTCTTTAGCTATATATCTCACTCTCTTTATCTTCCCCAAACTCTAGACCTATCTCTCTCCCTCTCTTGTCTCGCTCGCTTCTTTATCCTTGACTCTCTCCCTCTCTCTTCTCTCTCACTCCCTTATTGTTTCTCTCCCCTCCCACTCCTTTCTCTTGGTCACTACCTATCCCTTTTATCCTCTCTCTCCCCATATCTAGGGTTGTCCCTCCCTCACTATTCACCTCACTGTCTCTCCCTCCCTATATTATTACCCACCTTTCTCTCCCCCTCTAGGTTTCTCAATTATCTAATTGTCCACCCTCTAGTTCTCTCCCCCCCTCTCCACCTTTCTCTCCCTTCTCCTTACCTCTATCTATTTATGAACTCTCTCTCTCTCTCTTATCTCTCTCTCTCTCTCTCCAAACCTTTCTATCTCCTCATTCTCTAGGTCTCACAATCCCTCCATGTCTACCTCTCTATCCATCTCCTCTTACTCATCTCTTTGTTCTTCTATCTCTTCTATTCTCCCTCCCTCCCCTCTCCAGGTCTCTACCTTCCTTTCTTCCTCTCTCCCTCTCTATCTCCCTCTCCCACTCTCTCATCTTCTCTCTTCCTCTCTTATTCTCTATATTCATTGTCTAGGTCATTACCTCTCCATCCCACCCTATCTCCCCTCTGTATGTTTCTCCCTCCCTTCCTCTCCACCTATCTACCTCTGCATATAGGCCGCATTACCCACCTCTCTTTATCCCCCTCTATCTATCTCACTCCTCTATGGCCATCTAGGTCTCTCACCTATCTATATGCCCCCTCTATAGTTCTCCATGTCCCTCTCTACCTCTCTCTCCCTCCTCCTTAATCCTATCCCTTTATGAACTCCCTCCTTTTCTCTTCCTCCCCTAACCTCTTTATCTCCTCTTTCCATAGGTATCTCGTGCTCTCTCCATGTTTACCTCTCCATCCATCCCCTCTTGCTCCTCTCTTTGTTCTTCTATCTCTTCTATTCTCCCTCCCTCCCTTCTCTAGGTCTCTCCCTTCATTTCTTCCCCTCTCCCTCTCTACCTCCCCATCCATACATACCCCCATATATATCTCACTCCCCCTCTTTTTTATTCTCTCTCTCTACATTCCAGGTCATCAACTCTCTCTCACATCTCTAGGTTTACCACTTCCTTCTTCTCCACCTATCTACCTCTGCATCATGTCTCATTACTCACCTCTCTCTCCCCCCCCTCTATCTATCTCATTCCTCTCTCTTGTCATCTAGGTCTCTCATCTCTCTTTCCCAATATATTTATCTCCCTCTCTCTTCCCCTATATCTCCCTCCCCATTTACCCCTATTTATTTTTGAACTCTCTCATCCTCTTCTCGCTTTCCCCCCACCTCTGCATCATCTCCTTCCCTAGGTCTTGTAGTCCCTCCATGTCTACCTCTCCCTCAATCCCCTCATACTCTTCTCTCCTCTTATCCCTCCCTCCCATTTATAGGCATCTCTATTATTTTCTTCCCCTCTCCCTCTCTATCTCCCTCTCCCTCCTTATCCCATCTCTCTCTCCCTTCCCTACTAATTCTTATTCTCTCTTTATCTTCTACATCATCATCTTTCTATCACACACTCTCTAACTCTATCTAGGTTTCTCCCTCATTCCCTCTCCACCTATCTACATCTCCATCCATATCTCATTACCAACCTCTCTCTACCCCCCTCCATCTATCTCAACCCTCTCTCTCTCTCACCCTATCTAGGTCTCTCACACCTCTATCCCCCTCTAGGTATCTTATATCTCTATATAACCCATCTCAGTATGTGCAGGAGCATGGTGGGCCATATAACCCTTTAGGAAACCATTACTATCTATCTTGGGAAACCATATGACCTCTTAGGACAACATATGGTGTCGTTACAAGTCATATGGTCTCCTAAGGGGTCATATTGTGTCACTATGGGTCATATGGTGTCCTAAGGGGTCATATGGTGTTCTATGACCGCTTAGGATACCATATTATCTCTTAGAACACCATATGAGCCCTAACGACACCATATAGTGTCCTAAGGGGTCATTTGGTGTTGTATGACCCCTATGGACATCATATGACCCGTTAGGATACCATATGACCCCTAACATTACCATATAGTGTCCTAAGGGGTCATATGGTATTCTATGACCCCTTATGACACCATATGCCCCATAACGATACCATATAGTGTCATTAGGGGTCATATGGTGCCTAAGGGGTCACATGGTGTTGTTAGGGGTCATATGATGTCCTAAGGGGTTATATGGTGCCCAAATGGGTAATAGAATACCATATGACCCCTTAAGACACCATATGATCCCTAACGACACCATATGACCCCTTAGGACACCATATGACCCCTAACGACACCATATTGTGTCTTGAGGGGTCATATGGTGTCACAAGTGGTCATGTCATGTACTAGGATGTTAAAAGGGGTCATATGGTGTCCTAGGGGGTCACATAACACCATATGACCCCTCAGGACACCATATGACCTCTTAAGACACCATATCGTGTCGTTAGGGGTCATATGGTGTCGTTAGGGGTCATATAGTTTCCTAAGTGGTCATATGGTATTCTATGACCCATTAGGGTGCCATATGACCCCTTAGGACACCATATGACACTATATGGTGTCGTTAGGGGTCATATGGTGTTGTTAGGGGTCATATGGTGTCCTAAGGGGTCATATGGTGTCACAAGGGATTATATGGTGTTCTATGATCCCTTAGGACACCATGTGACCCCTAAGACCACCATATGGTGTCCTGAGGGGTATATGGTGTCGTTAGGAGTCATATGCTGTCATTAGGGGTCATAATATGTCCTAAGGGGTCATATGATGTTCTATGACCCCTTAGGATACCATATGACCCCTAAAAACACCATATGGTGTCCTAAGGGGTCATATTGTGTCCTTAGGGGTCATATGGTGTTCTATGACCCCTTGAGACACCATATAAACCCTTAGGATATGTCATATGGTGTCCTAAGGGGTCATATAGTGTCCTAACGGGTCATATGGTATTTTATGACCCCTTAGGACACCATATGACCCCATACACCATATAATTCCTAACGCCACCATATAGTGTCCTAAGAGGTTATATGGTGTTCTATGACCCCTTGGGACACCATATGACCCCTAATGACAACATATGGTGTCCTAAGGGGTCGTATGGTGTTCTATGACCCCTTGGGATGCCATATGAGCCCTTAGGACACCATATGACCCCATACAACACCATATGACCCCTCACGACACCATATTGTGTCCTAAGGGGTCACATGGTGTCCTAAGGGTTCATAGAACACCATATGACTCCTTAGGACACTATATGACCCCTAATGATGTGAAATGACCCCTTAAGACACCATATGGTGTCGTTAGGGGTCATATGGTGTCCTAAGGTGTCATAGAACACCATATGACCCCTTAGGACACCATATGACCCTTAACAACACCATATGACCCCTTAGGACACCATATAGTGTTCTTAGAGGTCATATGGTGTGCTAAAGGGTCAGATAGTGTCCTAAGGGGTCACAAAACATCATATAACCCCTTAGGACACCTTATGATCCCTTAGGACACCATATGACCCTTAACGACACCATATGATGTTGTTAGGGGTCATATGGTATCCTAATGGGTCATAGAATACCATATGATCCCTTAGGACACCATATGCCCCTAATGACACCATATGATGATGTTAGGGGTCATATGGTGTCCTATGATCCTTTAGGACACCATGTGATCCATTAGGACACCATATGATGATGTTAGGGGTCATATAGTGTCTTAAGGGGTCATTGAAACACCATATGACCCTATAGGACACCATCTGACCCCTTAGGACACCATTTGGTGTTGTTAGGGGTCATATGGTGCCCTAAGGGGTTATAGAACACCATATGACCCCATGGGACACCATATAACCTTTAACGACACCATATGACCCCCTAGGACACTATATGGTGTCATTAGGGGTCATATGGTGTCATGTGGGGTCATGTGGTGTCCTAAGGGGTCATAGAACACCATATGACCCCTTAGGACATCATATGAGCCCTTAGGAAACCATATGACCCCTTTGGACACCATATGGTGTAGTTAGGGGTCATATGGTGTGCTAAGGGGTCATAAAACACCATATGACTCTCTCATATATAGTCCTTACTCTCTTATTGTCTCTCTCAATTTTCAAGGTCACCATGAACCCCTAGGATACCATATGACCCCTTAGGTATTGTTAGGGATCATATTGTGTCCTAAGGGGTCATAAGGTGTCCTATGACCCCTTAGGACACCATATGATCCCATAGGACACCATATGGTGTCTTTATGGGTCATATGGTGTCCTAAGGAGTCATATGGTGTCAGATGAAGGATACCATATGCTGTCCTTTATGGGTTGTATGGTGTGCTAAGGGGTCATATGGTGTTGTATGACCCCTTAGGACACCATATTGTGTTGTTATGGGCTATATAGTGTTTTAAGGGGTCATATGGTATCCTATGACCCCCTAAGGGGTTGTTAGAGGTCATATTGTGTCCTATAACCCTTTAGGACACTATATGACCCCTTAGGATACAATATGGTGTCGTTATGAGTCGTATGGTGTCCTGAGGGGTCATATGGTATCCAATGACCCCTTAGGGCACCATATGACCCCTTAGGATACAATATGGTGTCGTTATGTGTCATACGATGTCCTAAGAGGTCATATGGTGTAGGACACCAAATGAGCCCTCATATGGTTTTGTTATGGGTCGTATGGTGTCCTAAAGGGTCATATGGTATCCTATTACCCCTTAGGACACCATATGGTGTCATTATGGGTCTTATGGTGTGCTAAGGGGTCATATGGTGTTATATGACCCATTAGGACACTATATGACCCCTTAGGACACCATATGGTGTCATTATAGGTCGTATAGAGTGCTAAGGGGTCATATGGTATCATATAACCCCCTAAGGGGTTGTTATGGGTCATATTGTGTCATAAGGAGTCATATTGTATCCTATGACCCCTTAGGACACCATATGACCCCTTACGACACAATATGGTGTTGTTATGCATTGTATTGTGTCCTAAGGGATCATATGGTGCCCTATGACCCCATAGGACACCATATGACCCCTTAGGCATCATTAGGGATCATATTGTGTAATAATTGGTCATATGGTATCCTATGACCCCTTAAGACACCATATGGTGTCGTTATGGGTTGTATGGTATCCTAAGGGGTCATATGGTGTCCTATGATCCCTTAGGACACCATGTGACCCCTTAGGATACCATATAGTGTCATTCTAGGTTATATGGTGTCCTAAGGGGTCATATAGTGTTCTATGACCCCTTAGGACACCATATAACCACTTACATGTTGTTAGGGTTCATATTGTGTCCTTAGGGGTCATATGGTGTCCTATGACCCCTTAGGACACCATATGATCCCTTAGGTGTTGTTAGGGGTCATATTGTGTTCTAAAGGGTCATATGGTGTCCTATGACCCCTTAGGACACCATATGACCCCTTAGCACACCGTATAGTGTCAATATGGGTCATATGGTGTTCGCAGGGATCATCTAGTGTTCTATGACCCCTTAGGACACCATATGGTGTTGTTATGGGTCATATGATGTCCTATGACACCTTAGGACACCATATGGTATCGTTATGGGTTGTATGGTGTCCTAAGAGGTCATACGGTGTCCTATGACCCCTTAGGACACCATATGACCCCTTAGATGTTGTTAAGGGTCATATTATGTCCTAAGGGGTCATATCGTGTCATATGACCCCTTAGGACAACATATGACCCCTTAGGTGTCATTGGGGGTCATATTGTATCCTAAGGGGTCATATGGTGTCCTATGACCATTTAGGACACCATATGACCCCTGAGGACATCATATGGTGTTGTTATGGGTTGTATTGTGTCCTAAGGTGTCATATGGTGTGCCCTTAGGGCACCATATGACTCCTTAGGTGTTTTCAGGGGTCATATGGTGTCTTATGACCCCTTAGGACACCACTTGGTGTTGTTGTGGGTCGTATGTTAAGGAGGAGGGGAAGAGAGATAGAGAGGGAGAGAGAGAACTATAGAGGGGACATATAGATAGGCAAGAGACCTAGATTTCAAGAGAGGAGTGAGATAGATAGAGGGGGATAAAGAGAGGTGGGTAACAAGACCTATATGCAAAGGTAGATAGGTGGAGAGGAAGGGAGGGAGAAACCTAGAGAGGGGAGAGAGGGTGGGTTGGAGAGTTAATGAACTAGACAATGAAGAGAGAGGATAAGAGAGATAGAGAGATAATGAGAGAGTGGGGGAAGGATATATAAATGGAGAGGGGAAGAAAGGAAGGGAGAGATCTAGAGAGGGAAGGGAGAGAGAAGAGAAGAGATAGAAGAAAAAAGAGATGAGTAAGAGGGGATGGATGGAGAGGTAGAAATGGAGGGAGCTAGATACCTAGAGAATGAGGAGATGGATCTAGGTTTGTAGAGAGAGAAGAGAGGGAGAGTGTTCATAAATAGATAGGGGCAAGGGAAAGGGGGAGAAAGGTGGAGAGGGAGGGAGATAACTAGAGGGTGGACAATTAGATAAGTGAGAAACCTAGAGGGGGAGAGAGAGGTGGGTAATAATATAGGGAGGGAGAGGTAGTGAGGTGAATAGGGAGGGAAGGAGAGCCCTAGATATGGGGAGAGAGAGGATAGAAGGGATCGGTAGTGAACAAGAGAAATGAGTGGGAGGGGAGAGAAATAATAAGAGAGTGAGAGAGAAGAGAGAGGAAGGGAGTCAAGGATATAAATTAGGGTACAAGGAAGGGATGAAAGGTAGAGAGGGTAGGATATACCTAGAGAGGGTAGAAAGAAGTGAGAGAGACATGAGAGGGAGAGAGAGATAGGTGTAGAGTTTAGGGAAGATAAAGATAGTGAGATACAGATCTAAAGAGTGCTAATAGGAGAATGTTGATTATTGAAATTTGACCAAGTATGAAAGTCAATATGATCCTCTAAAAACAAGAATCTACATTATAACTCCTATAGAGTTGAAACCACTCTCAAACATCCTACCAATATATACATGAAATATAACTTAAAGTGACTTATACTTAAATATTATATTTCATGTATATATTTGCATCACAAAACCTTCAAATTGGACAATGCAAGACATTTGGCGTGCACCAAATGAAAAAAGTTGACTTTTCTCATTTGGCGCATGCCAAATTTGGTGTGCGCCAAAAAGGGCGAGTGCCATATTTGGCTCTCGCCAAATGGTCTGCATTGGGAACTACCAACCCTTTGGGTTGGATTGTACTTGGGCATCCAACCCAAAGGGTTGGACGACCATTTCAGGCTTGAGACGTGTTTTTAGTAGAGGATTAGAAAATTTTCACATATTTTTGGCCGTGCTCTCCATCAGGTTTGCATGTGTTTCAATAAAACTGAAAAAAAATACCATAGAGACCTCGATCTCTCTCTTAGCTATCCAAGCATGTAATTATTTTCACATTTTGATTTCGTTAAGGCTTTCATCTATAATTTCTTTTGTTAATGTGTTCATTTTTGGTCAAAAACCAACATGCACTATTTTGGGTATAGTTTTTTACACGTTCATCAGATTTTGAAGAAACTTACATTTTTAGAAACTAGACTCCATTCTACACAATTTTTAAAAAAAGTTTTCATTTTTGATTAGTTATCAATGATTTTAGGGGGGAGCACGCTCAAATTTCTGTTTTTCAGGATGTGTTCACTTCAAAAATTAGTAAAAAATCATATACTCATTAAAAAATTAGCAGAAAAATCTGGCATAAACTACAAGGTGTTAGATAATTTCTCACTATTAAAGCGATTTTAAAAATTCAAAAAAAAAGTTAACATTTTAGGGGCCCACAACAGACGCTATGTTATGTTTTTTGCATAAAAATAGGACCACTTTTTGTGGCCCCCCTTTTTTAAGCCCTTAATCTCCACCATTTTGAAAAAAAATTAGTAGTTTAGAAGTAGACTCGAAGCACTCTAACTTTTGTTCTTGTTGCATCTTCAAATTTGGAGTCTAACTATCTTCAATTTGTCATCGAAGTTCAAACTTTGTTAATTTTAGAAAAAAGTGGCATCTTAAGACCCCCTTTTGGTACCACAACTTGGTGCACATACCCCCCTGTCAAAATAAACATTGTGATCAAGCATAGCAGAACCCACACCAAATAAGGAGGTTGATGAAGACTACAACTATGCCCTTCTTTACTTCAAATATTCCAAAACCAAGGAAGGGATCTCATCCACACTTACCTCCCGCATATTAGCGTCACTATCAATGGCTAAGTTAGCCAAGAAATCTGCAATCTTATTCACTTCCCTATAATAGTGGGAAATAAAAAAGGAATAAAAAAAATCTAATTTTTGCAAAATATGATCAAGTATATATTGTAATTGCCAACAATTCGACTTCTTTTTCATGACACTTTGAATGATAACCATAGAATCACCCTCAATTATCAAGTCCTTAATTCCCAAAGATATAGCCATATCCAAACCAAAGGACAAAGCAAAGAATTCTGCATAATTGTTAGACTTGAAACCAATCGCATGACAACAAACCTGAACAAATCTTACCTTATGATCATAAATTACCATACCTGTCCCTGCCAGGCCAGGGTTCCCATGAGAAGCACCATCAAAATTCAATTTAAAGTGCCCTTGTGTAGGAGGTTTCCAGCAAGCCAAATTTCTCTTACTTATATCATTAGTCTTATTAAAAATAGATCCATGAGAAGGTAAGACTGATAACATTCTCCAAACTCGAGTTACCCTACCATCCTAATGAGAAAAAGAGGTAAGGGTTTCCAAATTCTTATAGATAAAAGACAAAGCAACTTCAGAGATGGAAATTTCAATTTTCAATAAAACCTCAGCCAAAGAAGAACTTGTTTGTTTAAAAATCCTATTATTACGCTCTAACCAAATATTCCAAATCACAATAGATGGAGAAATAATCCAAAGACATGCATAGAAAGATGAGGCAAACAGGAGAGGCTAGGCTCTAAAGTGGGAAAGGAGATCCTTACCAATAACAAAGGATAGATTAAGCTTTTCAAACAACCACTGCCAACAAGCATAGGCAAAATCACAGTGAAGAAACAAGTGTGCAGAAGATTCTAAATTTTTACTACAAAAGACACAAGAAAATACTGCAGTAATACCCAACCTGTCCAACCTCATTCCTGTGAGGACCCTGTCCTGCACTGCTAACTAAGCAAAAGCACTAGCCTTTGGGAGGCAAGCCATATGCCAAAACAACTTGTATGGCCAAGTAGATAAATCTTTAGCAACCAAGAGAGAATTATAGCCATCCTTAACTATGTACTTACCAAAGATATTCCTTGTCCAGATAAGCTCATCGTCAGCATCAGAAAGAATTATTACTCTCTCCCCCAACATCTTTTCATATTCCAATTTCACATTTTGGTCAATATCTAAAAACTCAATTGATTTCCATTTTGCCACCTTAAGATTCCCACTATACTCAATTTGAAAATAATCAGCCACAAAGACACCCCAAAGGGAAGAAAGAGTGGAAATTAAAGGAGACCAATCCCTCGAGTTCACCAAAGGGGGATGTCCATTCCAAACTTCCTCCCAAAACCTGACCTTTCTACCATTATGAACAATCCATGAGAGATGAGGCAAAATCATTGATCTACATTTACATAGAAAATTCCAAATAGCTGAACCAAATGTTAAATTAGAAACTTGAAAAACATACTCTCTTGGTCCGTTATTTAAATATTTAGCAAACATAATTTGTGCCCAAAAGGAGAATGATCTCTCATACAATTTCCAAACCAACTTAGCACCTAAGGGTAAATTTTGACTTTCTAGACTCCTAATGCCTGTGTCCCCAAGGTTTTTAGGCAAACAAACTTTATCCCATGCTACCAGAGGGAGTTTCTTCTTACATTCTTTATTATTACTCCAAAAGAAGGACCTAAGAGTATCTTGCAAACTAACAAGAGCCGCTTTCGGAGACTGCAAAACAGACATGAGATAAATAGGAACATCATTTAGGACAGACTTAATAAGAACAATCTTACCAGCCAAAGATAACCATCTATGATTCCAGGATAGGATCCTTCTAGAGATAACTAAAATGATCTTATCCCAAAACTCAACTCTATCCTTCTTAATGAAGAAAGGTATACCAAGATATGAACAAGGAAGATTTCCAGATGCAAATCCCCAAAAAATATTCAGTCTATCCTGAACCAATTGTGAAGCATGAAGGAAAAAAATCTTTGACTTATCAACATTGACTCTCTGACCAGAAAAGGATGCATAATTCTGTATTATCCCCTTTATCACTCTTGCCTCACCCAAAGAGGCCTGACCAAATAACAAGGTATCATCTGCAAACAAGCAATGCAAAATGCTTTGTGGAACATTATGAATCCTAATTCCCTTCCAAAGCCCTCCCAGCTTAGCAACTCTTATAGCCCAACTGAACGTTTCAGCTAGAAGAATGAACAAGAAAGGAGACAGGGGATTCCTCTACCTCAAACCCCTAGAAGAGGAGAAAAAACCACAAGGGGAGCCATTAATTAGAACCGAGAACCTTGCAGAAGAAATACAAGCATAAATCCATTTGACCCATGCCTTGGAAAAGCCCAATTTAAGTAGAACACACAACACCCCCCATTCTACTCTATCATATGCTTTCATCATATCTAATTTGAGGATCATGGCTGGGATTCTCTAAGTAGAAATAGAATGCAAAACCTCATGCACCACTATAGCTCCCTCTGTCGTCTCCCTTCCTAGAACAAAACCACTTTGTTCTAACGAAATGATCCTAGGTAGAATTTTAGCCAACCTTAAAGAAATAGCCTTGGTAAAAATCTTGTACAAAGTATTACATAAAGCAATAGGGCAAAAATTAGCAAATGTCTTGGTAACCTCTTTTTTAGGTATAATTGCAATCATTGTAGTATTAAGCTCTTTCAAAATAGACCTATTCCTTCTAGCTTCCTCAAGGGCCAGTAAAACATCATTCCCCACAAAATCCCAGCATTTCTAAAAAAATAAAGGAGTAAATCCATCCAGTCCCAGAGCCTTATCAGGGTTCATTGCAAAAACAACATTCTTAACTTCATCCAAAGAAAAAGGAGACATCAACATTTTATTATCTTCCGAAGATACCAAAGAAGGAATATTCGAAGAAATGTTATTACGAAGATCTCCATGCTCCAAAGACAATAGTGACTTAAAAAACCTAACTACCTCTGAAGCAATATCCTCCTGTTCTATTAAAAGTCTGTCATTTGGACACTCAATACAAGATATCCTATTTCTACTTCTCTTAATTTTTGTTGAAGAGTGAAAAAAATTTGTATTTCTATCACCATCTGAAAGCCAAATCTCCCTCGATTTCTGTCTCCAATAGATTTCTTCTCTGGACAAAACTTCTTCGAGCTCTGCTTTTAGCAATTTTAGTTCATCAAAAACAAGAGGCACCATACCATGTTGAATAACTTGTGAAATAAGACATTCAATCATATCTTGAATCCTCTCTTTTTCTTGAAAGATATTTCTAAAATGCAAGATATTCCATTGTCTAATATTAAATTTCAAAAATCTCAACTTCTTAGCAATCTGAAACATTCGGGATCCAGAGCAATAAGGAGCAGAACTCCACCATTTTTTGAGCAAAGGCAAAAAGGAAGAATCTCTAAACCACATAGGTTCAAATTTAAAAGGTGACTTAAAAGGAGCTTTATCTTCCAGAATTGATAGGGAAATTGGAAAATGATCTGACCCCGAAACTAGAAGAATAGAGGAAAAAAATTCAAATTCTGAATCAATCCAAACATCTGATAACAAAAACTGGTCTAACCTTTCTGCAATCTGAGAAAAATCTCCTCGTATATTTGTTCATGTGAAAATCCCATTCTGAAACTGACAATCAAAAAGACGCATGTCCTTAATGAACATCCCAAAGTCTTCCATTATTTTTTTATTAGGAAGAATACCTCTTTTCTTTTCTCCCAAGTCAGTGATAGCATTAAAATCCCCCCCAAAGATTATAAAGGGACCATGCCTTAAAGGGGAGGAAATCCTCTTAAGTTCTCCCCATTATTTAGTCTTCCTTTGAATACCAGAAGGAGCATAAATATTAAAAAGCCAAAACTTAACCTTCGAAAGCTTGTTTTTAACTAAGGCCAACATCCAATTTACAGTAGAAGCAACTAGCTCAACCTCAATGTTATAGTTATTCCAAAGCAATGCCAAACCCCCTAACGCACCACAAGTTGGAGAGGAGAGGAATTCCCACTTTCTCCAAGAAGAAAAAACCAAATCAGCAGACTCCTTTGACAATTTTGTCTCTTGCAACATGAAAATATCTCACTTCAATAAGTCCATCTGGGACTTAATTAAGCGCCTCTTGTTAGGGGCATTTAAGCCCCTAACATTCCAAGATATAATTCTCATTGCTCTCGAGGGGAGACCGAGGCTCCCCTCTTTCCTTAATATGTAAAAAATATTTATTTTTCATAAAAATTAGATGTAAATTTTTTGAAAACACATGTTTCAAAAATTATTTTTCTTTTAGATAATGATAGATGAAATAAAGACATCTGCGGACTGGATTATAACAAACTAGTATTCTACATTGCTGAATAAAAATCAGTTATTATATGCTCAAGGTGTGTATGTTTTCAGCTGAAGTGAGCAAGAAACAGCCAATTTTGAAATCTCTGCTGTGCGTATTATTTTGTTCTGGAAGTTTTAGGAGCTATTAAATATCTCTTATCATCTTTATTTTTTCAAAAAAATAATATTTCATTTTGCTGATTCTATTTATTAAGGTTTAATCTTCATTCCTTCATCTATTCTTCATTGGTAAAGGTTTTGAACCCCACCTTTTCAATGCCTGGGCAAATGACAGCAAATTCTTTATTTTATTTTATTTACACTGGTGATGATAACTGATAAGATCACTGCACATTGGGAGGAGTAATAATTGTCGTTAAAGTCAAACATAACTTGTTTGTTATAGCCTGGGGGAGATAGTCTTGCGTTACTTCTATCTTGCAGCATTTATTCTACTATGTTCTCTCATATTCTTTTCCTCATTTTCTTAGTTAGTTTTATGTTAGATGCAGTGTATAGTTTTAAAAGCCCAGACCATCCTTGTCTTAGGCATACTAGTGAATGAGTGGATTACAGGGTGACTTTTGGCACAATCTTTTCAAGGCTTCTGTACCGGTTTAGCTAGCTTGTTCTTTCTAGGCAACCGTAAATGCTAATAATATCAAGATTCAAATTATGTCCGTGTTGTTTCATCATTGAGTTTGATGAACATTCTCTATTATTTCATATCCACTAGATTTTTCATATTTGTTATCTCAGCTTAGATCTCTAATACTGAACCATAAGATTGTGCTTAAGTTCTCTCCATTAATTCTGCAGGTTACGAATGGCAAACACTATAGTATGTACAAAGAATGATTGCAGATGTATATGAGTTCAGCTTTTGTAATTTAAAAGGCATGATATGCCAGCAATTTTACATCTCTCATTTATTTTCCTACGGTGCTCCTTATGTAATTTGCCTTCAAAGTAGTGATATTTGTCCTTGTCGTTCAAAGAGACTATTCTGAAGGCCGTTTTGCAGAAAATTCCATGAGATGACCAGTCTTAGTGGTCATTGAAACAAAATGGTTTTTGACCTTTCCACAGAACCATTGTATTCTAGACTCTTAAAAGTACTGCCAATTTCACAAAAATTGATGTATATATTTTCTGCTCAATCTTTCCTCAAATAACAACTTTCCTGAAAATAATAAATCGTTTTATTTGATAATTTGACATTTGTAGGCTTCTTGCATTAGTCAAGCCTTCACTTCATTTCCTATATAACTATTTGCTAAACATTAAAAGAATTGTGAACTGAGAAAACATCCTTGAGTTCAATCAATTCCTAGCAATTGAACAAGAATGAAAGAAAAAAATGTAGGATTTAAATGACAAACCCTAATTAAGCGAAAGGGATGTGCATCATAACAATATCAGAGAACTATGTACAAATTAAAGAGAATTTCCAATAAGAATTAATGAGTAACAAAAGGTCAATTACAAAAGTTATATAACTATTTATATCTAGCTTAAGTTACGACTTTGAATGAAATTGTACTTCAGTGGAAGTATTAGCATTGATTGTATGTTGTACATTGGTCTATGAATCAATTATAACAAACTAATATATGCTCTTATCTCTCAGCCTATGTTGTGTGTAATTATAACTTTTGCACTTTCTAGATATATGAATAATTATCGTTGGAGACTCATTCAAACACAAATATTATTAGTTATTGCAACTACAGAAGCACCTTGAATTTGCAGTCAATATGCAATAGAACATCAACGTGAATAAAAAGGCAATATTGTAGGACAATCTAAAACAGTCGTTATCTAATTGATGTAGATTTAGGAAGTCAAACAACCTCTAGACTTTCTTATACAGTGAATAAGATATGTATGCAGGATGGTAATGAATTTCTTAAACAGTGTATATAACTCACATCAACCTCTCAAACTCAACCTAATTACCAATTTCTCAGAAATTTGAGAGCTTGTTCCTCTATGATCACTACCTCAGCTGATCTCAAGAATGCAGAATTATTGGTATATTTCTTGACAAGATATTTCAATTTTTGTTTGAAATATTTCTTACAAGCCTCAATTCTGACTCATGATTATCACATTAATGTAATATATTTTCCTGTAGTCAGATTAGATGTTAAATATAACGTCTGCATACCTGTTATCCTTTGTTCATCAATGGAAAGTGAGTATTTTGTGCCTCTATCAAATTTTTGTCAGAAGATAAAACATATGGAATCTCATGTCTTAACATGCAAATATACTTCCTCTTAATCTTTGAAAATGTTTCATCTTCACCAAAATGAATTCTATTTCTATAACATAAAAAATAACTTTTCTAAAACCTTCTATTGAACCTACATACATGTCTTTCAAAAGTCGAATTGCAATTGCTGGACTTTTCAGTAATATTGAAAGGGAGAAGACAATAATCACAACTTTCCAAGTTTCCTTTGTCGGACAACTTTGCCAACAATGCGATGGAGAGAAGCACAATCAGTTGACAAATAACGTCAGCAGCCATAAAAACAGAATTCATTTTTTAAGGGTTGATTGCAGATAAGAATTCAAATAACAGACTTGAGGAATAAGAAATACAATCCAAACTAAATATATTTATGAACAAAGTTAAATGCTATATAGTGAATAAAGCATGAAATTTTTAGTCAATAAAATATATTCTATATCGGCTTGTTTGTCGAAGAGACCCGCCATTTTTATGCTCTGTAACTGGTATTGCTCTGGTATTCAAACAGACGTATCAACAGCGATCCTGGTCTAAAAAGAGGTGCTATTTAGGGTTTGAATCTTCTTTTCTGATAAACATGCCTTTTGTGAATGGTGGGTTTTCTTCAGCAATCTCAGAGAGGAGGTCGGCAGTATTCTCGATATCTAGAGAGGGATGATATTCCTTTCTCATTGAAACAACATAGTTTGGTTTCTTGTGGTGACAAGCGTATTAACTCTTCCCCCTTTCAGTCATCCTTCTTTACGCTTGGCCCTTCTGTTCGGGCTAAGTTGGAGCTTGGTCAACGTCAACATCAAGGGCGGAGATTTTCCGGTCGAGCTGCAGGTCAGGACTCAATTAAAAACCCTATCTCTGCTAGAAGTGGGGGAAGAGAAGGGAGTCGTAACTTTTCTTTTCAGACAGGATCTTTTGGTTTGGAGCCGAAGAACGCTAAAAACAAATCTTATGGTCTCTTACATTTCCAACCGAACGAGGTCAGTTTTCAAAAACTTCCTTGGCCAAGCAACCCTAAGGAAGATAAGAGATCATTTAAAACTCTCTCTCAGCCTGGAGACAAAGTTGCTACATATGCAAATCGTATTCCTCTTCCTAATGCCATGTTCCCCTCGCTCACCCAGAAAGGGAATGGCTTCTCGTCTAAGGCAAATCTCCACCCAGGCACGGAAGGGTTCAGAAAGTCCCTTATGGCTCCGTTTAGACAAGGCAATCCTCGTCAAATGTCTAGGCAAGAGACTAAGGCTCCAGCTTTTCCGAAGCCTCCCGTTTTCTTCAATTAACAGATAAGGGTTTTTAATCGGAGCAAAGATCATGATAGTAGAGTCCCTTCTGCCCCTGAGATACTTCGTTCAGAGCCTACCTCTAAACAGTAGAAAAGAAAGGGCCCTGGAAGCAAGTTATTTGTTTTACCTTCAAAGGCCATCAACCCTTCAGTTGGTCGTCTTAAAGAGTGCGCTCTCTTTGCAAAGTGGAGTGGTATTGGCAACAGTAATCACGACATTATTGCATGGTGTCATCAATCATTCTCGGTTATGATCACTGTGCGTTCTTTGCAGAACGACTTTCTGTTAATTGAATGCATAGATTCCAATTTGAAAAATTATATTCTCCATGGTATCTACGGTCCACCTTTCATTTTGCTTTACTGCAAACTGGGGTTTGACCCTTTCTCTCATAGAATTAGGAAATCTCCAATTTGGCTCAGCTGGTCTCCCCTCAGATAAAATTGGAGATGCCGTGGGTTCTTCTCTAGGTCTAGAAGAGGACTTCCTTAATGGGAGTCAAGGGGATGTGGCAAACATTTACGTTGAAGTTGATTTAGGTCTTGGTTTTTATGGGGAATTAGAAATTGTATCTGAAGTTGGTAGATGGAAGCAGAAAGTCAAAAGACTAACTGATAGGCATCCTGGGAAATGTTTGCTGAGGAATCAGATTGTACCTGAAACCTCTCTGAAAGGATCGTTTGGGCCTCTTTTTCAAGTTAAAGATCCTTGTATAGGTTCTGCAGATAAACCAAGAGCTGAGGAGAATGTTACCCAGCAAAACATAGAGACCATTGACCCTCCCAATCGGGAAGATATTAGCCCCTCTCTGGTTTTGCCTATTCAACCCTCTCATGTGCATCCAGCCCAAATCTTCCTTTGATATCTAATCCTAATTCCACTACACATAAAAACCACAAAATTTCAAAGAAGAAAACTTCTCCTAAACAAGGCCTCAGAAAGGTTATCTTACCTAAATATAAAAAGCCCACCGAGAAAAGAAAGTGGGTTAAGAGATCCAAAAATGGGGCTCCAGCAAAATCCTTGAGACAAAAGAAGTCTAAGGTTCAATCTCTCTCGGATCACCTGCCAGAAACTAAAAATATAAAGGAAGAAATCCTGCAAGAATTGAATGTCTCAAAGGAGAAAAGGGTTTTGGTGGAGGGGTCTCCGCCTCCGTATACAGAAATATTACACAAATTAGGAATGGCAGAGGAAAACCATAATGCTATTTTCTCTACTCTCAATCCCTCTGTCTCCTAGCTCTCCTCCTAGGAGTGTCACTGTGAATCCAAAATGCTTCAATCTCTCTTCGGAAGTCCCCAACCTTGATGGATCTCCAATCCTTCCTTTCGCCTCTTCAGAGATGGGAATAGCAGTTAACATTCAAAGCATGATTAATGATTATATGGAAGATGAAGAAGAAACAGAGAAAGTAATGGAGACCCCCCTGGCGGCTATCTACTCTCAAGTGAAAGAAAAAAGAAAATTGGGTATCAAACAAATATTTGACTGTAATTCTAAACCCGACTTTGGTTTTGCCTCTCCCAAGAAAGGAAGGAAGTCCTTTAGTGACCATAAATCCATGGATGGAGAGGATGATGATCAAATTAAAATCACTGAAATGTTGAAAGTAAGGAAGAGCCCTTCCTGAAAGAAAATGAAAACCCTATCTTGGAATGTTCTTCTTTTGATCAATGTGGATATTATCATGCTCCAAGAAACAAAACTCAATATTCCTCAACCAAAAGTCTTTGGCCAATATCTTGGTAGTCAATAGAAAGACTATAAATTGGAAATAGTAGAGGCAGAAGGTGCATCAAGGGGTCTTCTCTTACTATGGAAACCTTCAATAGTCCAAATCGAGAGGCTAGCTTCTAATAAATTTTGGATTTTGGCATCTGTAAAGATATTATCTTCCAACTTTTTCCTTTCTTTTGATCAACATCTATGGTCCAATTTCTCCTTCACTGAAATGGGCATTTTGGTTAGATTTGGATAAAGTGATCTCTCATTTGCAGAATGAGAATCTATTTATAGGAGTGTACTTCAATGCAATCATAAGTTTAAAAGATAAGAGAGGTGGTATACTCAATCTTGGTAGGTCTCAACAAGAATTCAATGACTGGGTGGACAGGGATGGTCTTCTTGAAATGGAGTCACGAGATTCTTACACTTGGAATAATAGAAGGTTGGGGTTCAGCAATATTGCAGAAAAGATTGACAGGTTTTTTTGACTAAGAGACTTTTCCTCTTTTCCTTTCACTTTGGATTGTAGAGTTCTTCCCTGCTCAGGGTTTGACCATTTTCCTCTTCAGCTTAATTTCCAAGGTTCTCCTACTCTCTCTAAACGCCCTTTTAGATTTGAAAATATGTGGATGAAGGACCCAAATTTTTTGTCTCTAATAGAAAAATGGTGGGAAGAAGCCTCATGTGCAGGCTCTAAACTATTTTGCTTTGTATCAAAACTGAAATATATCAAACGTAAGTTGCTAGAATGGAATGATGAGCACTTAAAGAATATCTTTGAATCCAAGAAACACTTAAAAAATCAATTGGAGGAGCTGAATGAGAAAGTTATTAAGAATAGCATGAATCAAGCAGAATATTTGAAAGAAAGGGAGTTATTAGTAGATTATGAAGATATTTTATCCAAAGAAGATTTTTTTTGGAAACAAAAGTCCAGGGAGAACTAGTTGCAACCTGGAGACAAGAATACATGATTCTTTCATAATGTCACTAAACATAGAAGATCCATTAACAAAACTGATAGAATAGAGGTTCGGGGTAATCAGGTTTTAGAGGAACCAAATAGCATCCAGTCTTAAATTATCCAATTCTTTTCGAACCTACTTAAAACAAGGAAGGATCTGATTTAAAAGAGCAGAACATATTTCTCTCAGTTATTCCTAAAAACATAATAGAGGATCAAAATAAAAGGTTAAATGAAGGCTTCTCATTGGAGGAAGTCACAGTTGCTCTTAACCAACTCCCCTCTGCTAAAGCTCATGGCCCTAATGGATTCCCAACTGGTTTTTATAAAAAGCGTTGGCAAGTTATTGGGTGAGATCTAGTGGAGGCACTTGAGTTCTCAATAAAATTAGGTTATATTCTCAAGGAAATTAATAACACTTTTATTGCCCTTATCCCCAAAAAGGAGAAAGCAATAAAGTTGGGTGACTTCAGACCAATTTCTCTCTACAATACTATTTACAAAATCCTTTCTAAGGTTCTCACTAATAGACTCAAACCCCTGATGGACAACATTATCTCAGAAGAGCAAACAGGTTTTGAGCCAGGTAGATCAATCTTATATGGTGTGATTGTTGCCCAAGAAGCAATCCACACTCTCTAATCCACTAACAGAGATGGGATGATTATAAAATTGGATATCTCTAAGGCTTACGATAATGTTGACTGGCATTTCCTTTGCAAGATTATGCAAGCCTTTGGTTTTAATAACCATTGGATTAATTAGATTTTTTAATGCATTTCAACCCCGATGTTTTCCATTCTCATCAATGGTAATCCTGAAGGTTATTTCCCATCTTCCAAAGGTATTAGACAAGGAGACCCCCTATCCCCTTTCCTTTTGATTATTATGGCAGAGGCTTTGAGCAGAGCCATCAAAGACCTACACAATAGAGGTTCAATATCAGGCGACATTAAGATTGCAAGAAATTTTTCTGCAACACACCTGCAATTTGCTGATTATAATCTATTGTTGGGGGCAACTAACTCCAGGGAAGCAACTCACTTTAAGGATCTCCTATTTTCTTATGGAAGGGCTTTGGGGCAGATTACCAATAAAGAGAAATCATAAATATATTTTTTCTCAACTCCTCTTGCAACAGAAAATAGACTTTTAAAGATCTTTGGCTATAAGAAAGGCAACCTTCCTTGCATCTACCTTAGAATCCCGATTGATAAAGGCTTGAGAAACACAAAACTCTGGGATCCCTTGAAATTGAAATTAGAGAAAAGCACCAATTCATGGAAGGGCAAATGGATCTCATGGGCGGTCAGATTGGTTATGTTGCAAACGATTATCTCAGCTCTCCCTATTTACTGACTTTCTTATCTTGCCTTAATAGTAGGGGTGAACTCTTTCTTAATTCAGAAAACGAGGAACTTCTTCTGGAAAATCTCGGAGGAGAGGTATAGAATAGCCCTCATAGCGTGGGATAAAATTAGTAGACCAAAAGCCTTGGGTGGTCTGGGTATTCGCAACCAATAGCTACAAAATAAAGCTCGGGGGGTGAAGCTTGTATGGAAGATGACTAAGGATCCAACAGCCAGATGAGTAAGACTTATGTATGCCAAATATGTTGTGGGTGGCACTTGAAGCAATTTCATGAGAATTAGCAGTCTGCCTAAAGTATCTAGGATATGGAACTTCATACTTAAATGAAGACCTCTAGTCACTAACTATATCTCTTGGGATGTTCACGATGGTTCTTCATCTTTGTTTAGAGAAGATTCTTGGGGGCTTATCCAAGCCTAGATTGTCTGATTGCTATATGATTCACAAGGGATTGGATTAAAACAAATTGGGGTATAAATATGTTAAAGATTATGTAGCCTTTTCTGAGGTAGAGTCAAAATTTGGTTGGTCATAGAAATTTTTTGAAGGGTTGCCTCTCCCTCCTAATGAAGTGGATCAACTTCTAAATGTCATCAAGCATAGACTATTGTTTTTCAGATATGATAGTGACTCCTTGGTGTGGACTCCATCTAAATCTCATATTTCATATAAATGACAACCAAAATTTGAAGTTTGTTCACACAACATTTGAAGTTTGTTCACTAGAATCTCATATTTCATATAAATGACAACCAAAATTTTAAGTAGACAAAATTTAACTCTAAATCTGCTACCAAAACAAAAGAATGTCTCCACTTACCCTACTTTAGAGCTCCAAACCCACTACAAACATTAAGATTACTAACAATTTTTTATTATTATTATTTAATTGAATTTATGCTAATTAAGTTGTTATGTTTTAATTGTTTTTATGCTATTTATAAAACCTATAAAATGTGACCAATCTGAAAGCAAATGCCATTTTATTAGCCTTTTTAAAATTGATCAGCCATAAATATTTCATAATAAATATAAGTGCTCAAATACATACATGCACCACATTACCTCTACAAAAACATATTAACAGATATCAGCATCGTCCATACCAAGAGCTTGGCATAATCATGAATATCAATAAAACTAATATTTTTGGGTATTTTGTCAAGTAATTTGCATTCATCCTCTAACATAGCATTTCATAAGAAATCACATAATATACCCATTCAAACATTTTATCAATCAAGTAGCTTACATTCTCTTTTACATGTCATCTAAAAATCATATTATTTAGATAAAAAGGATATTTTTTTTACTTGAGGGTGTTTTGGTGACATTTTCATGCAAGTTTGGTGGTAGTAAAGAGTACATTGATGGGGGAAATCGAACACGCTATCCCGCTTATGTGTGCTCATTTCTGGTGGGAGATTTGATGGGACATTACCCTCTCCTGGAGATTTGATGGGACATTACCCTCTCCCAAGGACAAGATTTGTGTACCACACCTGGCAACCGTTAATGTATCTTAGCCTTCCATTTTTCCATCTTGCGCTTTCATGATTTTGGTACCCTTGCCACTCTGGTTATTTTCAATTCCCTATTTAGCTCATTTACGCCCCAGTTTTTCTACCAATTTCCATTGCTTCTCTCTACCATTCGCTTGTCTATTATCATGGAAACCAAGGCTCTAAACACAAAATCTTGAGTCTTGTTGCACAGATTTGAGCTCGTAGGTGAAGGTAAGGAAACATTTACAAGAAAACTACTACCAAATGGATATAAATGATTTATAACAACTAATAATGCAATGTTTATTATCTCTCATTCTTCCCCATAATAAACATTGTTAAAAAAAAACAGAAATGATCATTATCTCTGAATTATCCCTGTTCTCCCCCATAATGAATATTGGGAAGAACACCAAGTAAACATCAAAGATTCTGGAAGCGATCACCAACAAGGGGCTTTATGAAAATATCAACAATTTCTGTGACAATGAAACATTATATAAGTCAACCAAGCCTCCCTGAGCCAAATCACGAACGTAGTGATGTCGGATGTCAACGTGTTTAGTCCTACCATGAAACACTGTATTTTTACTCATCTAAATAGTACTTTGATAATCACAATATAACACTATCTGTTGTAGATCTTGTAACATCCTCCCCAACCAAACAACTTGAAAAGAAGCATAAGTAAGAGTTTTGTACTCATCCTCTGAGTGAGTGTGAGCGTGTGAGAGAGAGGGTAGGTTGTTTCTTCGATTTCCAAGAAATTACTGCATAACCAAGACTAAATGCATAACCAAAAGTAGACTTCCAGATTTAACCTGAGCCTTGAAATGTTGAAAAGAAATACCATAATGCAATGTGCCTTTAAGATACCTTAGAATCTTTTTAGTAGCCCCCTAATGTATTTCCTTAGGTTCAGACATGAACCTAGAAATCAAACTTACAACATATGTAATATTTGGTCTAGTAGTGGTCAAGTAAAGTAAACTTCCAACTAATTATCTATAGAGAGTGGGATTGACACAAGAAGAATCATTGGAAATAGACAACTTAACATCAACCTCTATAGGTTAGTCACGAGATTGCAATCCCGCATATGAAACTTTTGAAGAAGATCTGAAGCATACTTCTTTTGAGACAAAAAGATACCATTGTTATGCTACCAAACTTCAAGAACAAGAAAATAATGCATCTCCCCTAAATTTGTAATTTCAGATTCTGAAACCATTATGGCTCTAAATTCATAAAACAATAAAGAATTTTTGCTAGTGTATATGAGATCATCCACACATAGAACAACAATGAGAGTTCATCCTCACCAAAATGTATTATTTCTAGAGTATCATGCTCGAGGTGCCTGTTTTAGACCATATAAAGCCTTCTTCAATCTATAAACAAAATTTTCTTTGGACGAAACTTCAAAACCTTGAGGTTGAGAAACATAAACTTCCTCATTAATATAACCATTCAAAAAAGCACTTTTAACATCCATCTAATAAACACACCATCCATTTTGAGTAGCCAAAGATAGGACTAATCTAACACTATCCATCCTACCTACACGAGCAAAGGTTTCAGTATAGTCAATACCTTCTTGTTGAGTGTATCCTTTTGCAAATATTCTAGCTTTGCATTTATCAATAGTCTCATTAGATTTATATTTAGTTTTTGTAAATCCACTTTGTACCAACAACATCCTTACCATGAGACAATTCAACCAACTACCAAGTGTCATTTCACTCAATAGATGCCATTTCACTCTTCATGGTTGCAACCCACTCTTCTATTGCCCTAGCTTTCGTGAAATATTTTGGCTCATTATTTTGCATAACATGAGTCATGAGAGCATAGTTAACCTTTTTATGAGATCTTGTAGTCATTTGATCAATTAGTATCTAACATGAGAGAAGGGGGGTGTTTTTTCTCAATTCTTCTTTGATATTTATGATATTGCCTAGTCACCACATTTGAGGATGAAGGTTTTATATTGTCAACTTTGGATTTGTCAGACACAAGAAAATGAGTCCTCTTCACCTACATCATTCATATGAGGGTTAGACTTCTTCAAATTAATCTCAGTATTCTTAACCTTTTCATATGGAGTATATTCTGCTCTTTCATCAAAGATAACATCTCTACTTATGATGATTATATCCATATTGTTTCTAAGAATGAAGTGACTAGTGCGGGTGAGTCTGACAATGAAGCCTCTGGGTTTGGGTCTGAAGGGAATTCCTCTCCCCTGAAAAAAGATAAAATTGAAATACCCTCGAGTTCAAAACCTAAGGTCAGGAAGGGTATAAAAGGGCAAAAGAACATTGTTATGTCCTCCTCCTCTACTTCTACTGAGAATGGCTCCCCCTCTTCTAGTGAGAAGGCAGAAGATGGTAAGGACCTTGAATACCCTAATGTCCTGACCTCTCCTTCATCCAATAAAGAGACTAGTAATGTGGGTGCAATTGGTATTGAAGAGCTTCATACCAATAGTGTTGAGCTTAACGATAAGAGGGAGGATTATGATAATGTGTTGGGCATGGATCATGAACATGCTATTGACACTCATGTTCAAATGGTTGTTCCATGAATTAAAGGAGATAAGGATCAACCAAAGGGCCTTGAGAAGCAAAATGGAAGCGATCCCTGCTGGTTCTACTCAAGGTAATCAGAACAATGAGGGGAATCGGACTGAGGCAGAGAAGAAGTCGGTTATGGACTGCATCAAGAAGATGGGTGAAGGGGTTGATCAGATGAAGAAAAAAGATGGAGGATCGCATTAACCATGTTGAGGAAGGCTATAACAAGATCCAGGACACCCTCAAAACTATTAGGCAAGCAGTCACAAAATTGTCAACAATGTGCAGTTATTATGAATACTATGGTGAATAGTCTGGAGTAGCCGGATAGGGTTGTTGTTATTATTGGGGATGATGCTGCTCAGGATGGAGAAGGACCCTGCAAAAGGACTCGTGGGAATATGAAGAAAAAGGCGGTTATTCAGAATGTAGATTACAAAGCTACGAAGATTGCTCCTGATAAAATGAATTTCCTTGAGGCTGAGGTCGTTGAGACCCTCAAAAGCCTTATGTAACTGGGTCTATGTTGTTTTCTGGTTGTTGGTTCTATTTGTGTCTGGGTTTGGTCTCCTTGCTATCTTTTTGTGCCCAGCTGGGCTTTTGTTGTCTCTTTGGCTGTTGTTTCTTATGCTTATCTATGCAGCCCATTTTGTTTTGGATATTAATCTCTAATTCCATTCCTCTTAGAATCATTTTGTAAAGGGTTTTGGGGTCCCTTCAAAACCTATTTTTGCCTTAATCTAGAATAGCTCTACTTTTGATTAATTTCTTATTGATAGGACCATATAATTTGTAAGCTTTGTTTTCAGAACCATATCTAATAAGAATACATTTGATACATTTTTCATCTAACTTTGTTTTTTTTAATTTAGGAATGTGTACATAACAAACATGACCAAACACCTTAAGATGAGCAATAGATGGTGTCAAACCAGACCAAGCTTGTTCTAGAGTCATTCCATGAACTATTTTTGTGGGGCTCCTATTCAACAAGTAATCGATTGTAATGATTGCATCTCCCCAAAAACACTTATCTAGGTTCTTTTCTTTAGTCATGGTTCGATCTATTTCAACATACTTCTATTTTTTCTCTCAACAACCCCATTTTGTTGTGGAGGGTAGGAAGTGGTAAAATCTCTTTGAATCCCATGTCCTATACAATAATTAGAAACATATTTGACCTATACTCTCCCCCATTATCCAATCCGATTAGCTTAATGAATGGACCACTTTATTTTTCAACAAATTGTTTAAACTCGACAAATATTATCAAAAACTTCTAATTTATCAACCAACCAATAGATCCAATTTTTATGAGAAAAATCATCAATGAAAGTGATAAAATAGTTGGATTTATTTAGTGAGAGAGTTGTCATAGGAGCACATAAATTAATGTGAATAACTTCAAGATGTTTTCATGCTCTTCTAGACAAACCAATTAGAAATGTATTTCTATGTTGTTTTCCAAAGAAACATTCTTCACAAATTTTCTAATCATTCTTAAGAAATGGCAATCCTTCAACCATATGCTTCTTCTTAATCAAAAGTAAATTACCAAAAAAAAATTCTATCATGCACCTCTGTAGTACTTAAGACTTGCTTGGGTGAAAAAAATGAAGGGGAAACATATGATCACCTGTCATTTGTGCTTGGGCAACAACTACATATCTTTGTGATTTATCTCTGATTATACATTGATTCCTGTAAAAAACAAATCGATAATTTTGCTCGAGCATTTGACCAATTGATAAAAAAATCTTTTTTAGAGAAGCAACTAACAAAGTATCAAAAATGTGCTTATTTTTTCCTTTCTTATTCGCTACTTCAGTGGTTCCTATTCCTTTAGTCCCATGTAAACAATGGAAGCACTGAACATGTTTTACTAGTATTTGTGCTTCTACCTCTATAATTGTTATTTCTTCATTGAAAACTAGAACCTCTTCCTCGATCGTGGCCCATGCCTCTATAATTGTGACTAGACTAACCTCTAAGTTCATATTTGGAATCATTGCCATTAGCAAATTTGTGATAACCCTTAGAAAAATTATGATTTTTACCTTAGATACAAATGCTTGTTCTAAAGGTTATTGATTGCTTTTCATTCATTCTTTTGTTGTTAATAAAATGTCACTTAACTCATGTTAATTTCCATAGATGTAAGATCTTTTAAAATTTCAATTTTGGAGACAACATTATCAAATTCGGAAGACAAACTTCTTAATATTTTTTCAATCACATTTTGATTTCTTACATTCATCTCCTAGAATTCTCATTTGATTTATCATCCCTTCAACTTCTGTTAAAAACTCATTAATTGATTCATTTTAACATTTTCAAAACATTTCCTTAATGTTTGCAACTTGATTGTATGAGCACCTTGATAAGCATTTACAAGCTTATTCCATGCCTCTTTAGAATGTACAACACCACTTATTCTAGGAAAAAATGATTGACTTATTACACCTTGAATTAAAAATAAAGCTTCATAATTTTTTTGTTTATTTTACTTAAATTCTCTTTGTTACTAATTATTCAATGCATTTATATGTGCAGGTTCTTCGTACCCCTTACTGACAACATTTCGTACCCCTTACTGACAACATCTCACAAATCTGTAGATCTGCTTTCTTATACTCCATTAAGAAAAGTTTGTTCCATCAAAAATAGGAATCAATAGCCCTGATAGACCAACAATATTTGCCATCACAAATAAATACAACAAAATATTAAAGAATGCTTGACCACCACTTTCATTCACAAAAACAGATTCTCCAGTTAACACAAATTTGTGACAAACTCCAACCCACACTCATAATTTACCAATAATCATCTTGTTTAAATATATTTGAAAAAAAAAATTACAGCCTCATCATTTACCGATAATCATCTTGTTTAAATATGTTTGAAAAAGAGAAAAACTTACAGCCTCCTGCATAAAAAAAAAAAATCCTCTTTCCTCTTGGTGTCTCTCGTAGCAATAAAATTGACCTCCTTTTGACTGAATGCAATTATCTCCCTTTGCATCTCTAATCCTACAATCTGATGACCAACTACAATCTTATCTCTCTTGATTGGTGCTCTTCTAAAACTCCTCTACAAATATTCTGATCTCCTTTTTTCTTGTGCTCTGATACCAAGTGAAGGTATGAAACATTTAGAAGAAACAAAAGTAATATTATGATGATCTCTAGATCACCAATACAGAGACAAAATACATATTGCAAAAATAAAGATCCATTATCGTCATCAGAGGCAGAAAGTTCATTTATACAAGTGTTGTGTTAAGAACTGATTGAAATAACTATTACCAAATGGACATAACTGATTTATAACTAGTATATTTATATTTTTTTAAAAATATACCTAAAATAATGTCGAGAGATATCACATAATTATCTTGTATGTTTATTAGTTGTCAAGCAAGATATGAAACTGAATAATGCTGCACTCTTTCACTCTCATTAAAGATTAACAGTTTCATATACTTATAGAAAAACTGAAACATGCATGCAATACCTCTCCGTATAATAACAACTAATAATGCAATGTTTATTATCTCTCATTAGGCTCTATTTTTGTTTTCAACTGCAACAGGGTTGAAAGCGCCATCAGGTTAGTTGTTGGGGATGACATTCTCCAGAATTCTTCCTTGCAGCTTCTCTTCCTCTAGCAATTAGCCTCCTGCTATCTTTTGAACACCATGGCCCTGATCCAAGCCTATGGACTTGTTTGTTAGTTGGCGGTTGAGTATGTCAAAGACTCTCTCATTCCACGTATGACTTTTCACAATGCAATAAAGGATTACAATCTTCACTCTGGGAATGCAAACGTAGACGGACTCTTCAAGCATTCTAATCTAATGAAGAAAATGGACTTCCTTGCGATTTATATCACCCTGAAAAGAGCCTTGTTCGAACAAGATAAAAGGTGCCGCTAAAGGCTCTAAGGGCTCATAAAACATATGTGGGTGATGCATTCTTTGACAAATGCATTCATATTTGTTGGGCTTACGTTCTCCTCCTCAACGACAAAGTTCATTCACCTTGTCCTTGTCATCGTGCAGCCACAATGGAAATTGAAAATGGCGCCTCATGTGTTCAGGCTTCATTTTAGTATCAATAATCCAGTTTGGTTTTTGGGATCTCTACAGCTCAACTCATATGACATATTAGAATTTTATTCTGGGTTTCAACCTATTTTGTTCAAATATCTGTAATTATCAATGTTATTCCTCCAAATTGTAAATCTCTGACCATACCATACTCTTACTCAAATTGTAAATCTCTGACCATATCATACTCTTACTCATGGAAATATTATACACAATTGTAACTGATTTGTTCTCCAATACAAATATAAGCTCATACTTTTTCTTTTTCTTTTTAAGTTTAATTATATCAAATGAAATGTAAATAATCAAACCAACAGAAAAAATATTTATATACCAAATTTATAAAAATGATACAAAGAATTGTAAGAAAATCTATCTAACAGATGTTTCAAAAACTATTTTTTAATCTTCTTCTAAAACCACACAAAGTGGTCCATAAAAGATGAAGAGAGAACATTCAAAAGGTAAGTGAGGCAGCCTAGCAGATTATATTAAAAGATAAAACAAAACCTTAAAACAAAATAAACTAGACAAAGACTAGGCCGGGACTGTCATGATATTCCACATACAAAGAAAGACATAACAATCTGCTAGAACAAAGTTTTACTGGAAATAATATAGCCCATATTTACATATTTCTACTTCTTTTTGGTTTGCCAGGCCCGACTCTCCCTCCCCTGCTGAACAAGGCTGCTCTGTCAAAATCCTATCGCCATTTATAGTAGACAAACACTAGACAGGGTTGTCTATTAAGCGACATACTAAGAAAGATCTACACTCTGATTGAACAAAGTTTTACAGCAAATAATCCAGCCCATTTTTACATAGTTTTTCTTCTTTTTGTTTCCCAAGCCCAACAGCTAGCTCTGATGAATCTCATCCCGTTGCTGAACAAGGCTGCTCTGTAAATCCTGCAGCTCTTTAATCCTATCCCCATCTATAGTAGAGTCCACATGATTAAGAAACAATTTTAAAAACAATATATCAACCAAATAAAACATTTAAGATTGCATAACAAAATTTCTAACAAATATATAGATAAATACCATATTCTCAGTTAATAAAACTACAATAAAACATCGCCAATACAAGGCCACTCCAATCTGTAATTACAAGGCCAGTCTCCTTTGCACTCACTCTTTCATCATGATAAGCTTGAAAATGAGGTTAGAATATAAGGAAGGCCCCTCCATTCCAGTTTGTATGGAGTCCTCCACTGGTGTGAGCTCCAACTTGGCCATTATCATAGGCAGAGCTCAGCTCACACCAGTTAGGAGGAGCCTATACTTGGATGGCATTTTTTGTGCAATTAAACTTGCATACCACATCAATATATATAGGATCTCAAGTGAAAATAAATTGAATGGGGAGGAATATATTTTTGGCGTTTCCTACACCCAAATGCTGTAAAGTTAGATATTTCAAATGCTTTTTGTTTGATTACTTTCTGTGCTGGACTAAAAAGCCATTGAAAAAATAACTTTATTTGTTGGTGGTGCTAATAATAGATTCGCTAAATGGTTTAAAAGATAAAGTGGAGGCTTTTACAAATTCAGTCCATAGCTTTATCATTCATATGTCTAATCCTTCCTTTTTGTAAGATTCTCAAGTTCTGTCTTATACAAAAATAATTATGCTGGTTTATGTTGGTATTTGTTTGATGCATGTCAGATGGGTGGCTCTGTCTAATGATTTCAAGTTTAATTTCGTGCTGAATGAGAACATTCTAGATATGAATAAAGCAAGATATGTTAGCAATTGTATAGGGTTACTGTTTTCAGATGGTATATATTAGATGTTTTTGTTTTTTTTTCAATAAAAGTGGCAAGCCACTGAACATTTTATTAATAGAAAGTTGAAGAGTATAGAAATATATTAGATATTTGTTAATGTGATTATTGATTTTATATTATTAAATTATAAATTATAAGTTAAAGTTAGAATTAAATTATATAATGATATTTATTAGTTCTAGTTTAGAATTAATATTTACTTTTTCTTTTATTTAATCAATCTAAATGGACTACTAATGCACAACCATTACTAAAATGGTGGTAATGGTAGCTGAAATAAAGGCATTGGCGAACTGAAGTTGCTAGATTATAACAAACTAGTATTCCACTGCTAGATAAAAATTGATTATTACATATCAAGGTGTGATTTCAACTGAAGTGAGCAAGAAAGAGTCAGTTCTAAAATCTCTCCTCTTGAAGTTGGAATACTGATACCTATGTTGGAATTTATTGTTGCCTTGAGCCTGCAGGTTTGCCCCCACGTAAGTCTTCACCTACATGTTAGGAGCAGAAGTGGTGCAGCTCCAAAGTGAGTGCAGAGAATTTAGTTAACATCAGGAGCAAAGATAGCTCCTGACTGTGTGGTCTGTCAGTTAAGTAGTGATTGGACCTAACTGTAAGAAGCTCCAAGTGAGCATTGATTTGTAATGAGCTATGTGAAGCTCCAACAGTGTGTAGTTTAATGCAACTCCTGATCGTTGCCCAATAGCTTGTAATCAGTAGATTTTATGTTCTAGTTTGTTTTGTATTTTGTCATTTCCATTCATTTAATAGAAAGAAAATAATATTTGCATGTCTCCTTGTATGTTTTGAGTTTATTTTTTGTAGGTTTGTTCCCAAATGTTTGGTGATTGAGACAACAATCTCTTATGTTTTTTTGTAAAATCTAAATCGACCCCCATATTATTATAGCTAGCTGATTAACAAAATATAATAATAGAGAGCAAGAAACAATAACGACAATAAATATAGTAGAGATTAAAAAAAAAAACTTATAATTTAAAAGAGTGCTCTTAAAAAAAACTTAATCAAGAAACTCTCCACAAACTCTAACTCTAATTTTAGACCGCAGTTCATAAGATATATGCAAATCTTGTTTTACTTGCATTGTTTGATGATTAGAATGCATGCTAGTTTTCTAAACAAAAACAAACTTCAAAATTAAAAATAGTCAACTATTTTATAATTCGATGGTCCTTAAAAAAGAACTAAAGATAGCTTGTTTATGCGGTGGTGTGCGATGGTAAATTGCGGTGCATGAAGATTCATTATGGTGGATGCTAAAATAAGTTTGTACTACATGGAGCTGCATGCTTGAGCAACATCATTTCTACAAACACTCCCCCTTGATGCTGAGAGGGCTCACAATCTTATCTCATAGTGCTAAAAACTAAGCTTTTGCAACTGCCTTAGTGAATATATCTACTAGCTGATCCTGGGTGTTGATGTACTTCAATTCAACTTCTTTCTTTTGTACCAAATCTTGTATGAAGTGATATTTCATATCAAAATATTTTGTTCTGGTGAGATGAACCGGATTCTTAGCTAACTTGATGTCACTCACATTGTCACAATAAATTACTGTAGGCTGAATTTGTTTTTCTCCAATTTCTTCCAAAACTTTTCTGAGCCAAAGAGCTTGTGTACCTGCTGAGGTAATTGCAACATACTCCACTTCTGTAGATAAGAGGGTAACAATGCTTTGTCTTTTTGAGCTCCAAGTAATTAATCCAGAACCAAAAGAGAAACAATTCCCATATGTAGACTTACAGTCATCCATACTACCTCCCCAATCTAAATCACTAAAGCCTACAAGATTGAATTTTTCAGAAGAGTAGTAATGAATACCAAAATTTAAATTCCCTTTCACATACCTCAAAATCCTCTTGGCTGCCTTCATATGTATTTCAAATGGATTTGGCATATACCTTGAAACAAGTGAAACTGAATAGGCAATATCAAGGCTCTCGTGGGTTAGAAACATCAAGCTCCCCACAATACTTCTGTAAGTTGTCTCATCAACTAAATCAACACCATCATCTCTACATAACAAAACTCCATGAGCACTTGGAGTGGAGGCAGGGTTACAATTAGTCATATCAAATTTCTTCAACATATCCTGTGCATACTTTGTTTGACAAATGAAAAACCTTATCCTTACTTTGATAAACCTCCATTCCTAGAAAATATTTCATCAGACCAAGATCTTTCATCTCAAATTATTTCATCATAGCAGCTTTGAATTCATCTTTCATCTTAGAACTACTACCCATGTACAAAAGATCATCAACACACAAAATTATGATGAGAATATCAGTACCTTCTTGTTTGTAATATAGGGTAGGATCACTCTTACTTCTTTGGAAGTCATTCTCCTAAAAGTATCCATCAATCTTGGCATACAACTCTCTTGGTGCTTTCTTGAGGCCATACAAAGCCTTCTTCAACCTGTAGACAAGATGCTCTTTTCCATCCACTTCAAAACCTTGTGGCTGCTCCACATATACTTCTTCTTCTAAGTACCCATTCAACAAGGCACTTTTCATGTCCATATGATGTATGCTCCACTTCTTCTGAGATGCTAATGAAATCAACATTCTTACGGTCTCTTGTGTTGCTACTGGTGCAGATATATCTTCATAATCAATTCCATACTTCCGTGTGAAGCCTTTAGCAACTAATCTTGCCTTGTGTCTTTCAACACTCCCATCACTATTAAACTTGGTCTTGTAGACCCATTTGGTGTCAATCTTTATCTTGTCATGCGGAAGTTCTGTTAACTCCCAATTGTTATTCCTGTGAATGGAATCCATCTCTTCTTCCATGGCTTGCACCCAAACCTTATTAGTACATGCATCTTCAAAACATGATGGATCAAAATCATCCTTGGCTAATAAAGAAAAATTCACTGTCTCACCTATTGGGTTTTCTTCATGTACTTGATTTCCACTCCTCTAGTAGATATCACTCAATCTCCTTACCTTCCTTGTAGAACTTGGAGAAGAAGCTGGACTTGAACTTGGTATTGAAGAACTTGATGAATTGCTTGGCGGAGTTAAACCACTAGATACAGAAACATTAGTTGGATGCTCATGATCAATATCAACAATTGTATCATCATTCAAAACAAATTTTGTCTTCTCAACATGCCCTTTTTTGAAGATCATAAACTCCCCGTTCATCAAAAATCACATCTCTTGAGACAATAAGCTTGTTAGTGAGGGGATTATATAATCTATAAGCCTTTCTTTTCTCACTATACCCAATAAAAATACTTGACTCACTCTTTGCATCTAACTTCTGTCTATTCTGATCAGGTACGTGCACATAAGCCAAACAACCAAAAACTTTGAAATGATTAACATTAGGCCATTTTCCATACCAAGATTCATGAGTCATCTTTTCTAGTGCACTGGTGGGGCTATGGTTGAGGATGTACACTGTTGTAGCAACTGCATCTTCCCAATAAGAATTGCTCAATCTCTTGGTTTGTAACATGCACCTTGCCATTTCAACCACAGTATGATTTTTCCTTTCAGCTACTCCATTCTGTTGAGGTATGTATGCAGTAGTAAGTTGCCTCTTGATGCCATTAAAATCACAATAACTTTGAAAAGCCTTTGAGTAAAATTCTCCTCCACGATCAGTCCTTAAACACTTGATCTTGCATGCTTTCTCATTTTCCACAAGAGCTTTAAACTTCTTGAATGTATCTAGGGCTTCATCCTTGGCCTTCAAAAAATATACCCAACAATTTCGTGAGTAATCATCAATAAAAGTGATGAAATATGATGACTTACCCAAACTTTTAGTCTGCATAGGACCAAATATATCTGAATGAACAAGATGAAGTGGGTGATGGGCCCTTCATGAATTTCCCTTTGGAAACTTTTCCCTTGCATGCTTTCCTTTAGCACAACCTTCACAAACCTCCTGGTGTTCCTCAACCTTGGGCAAGCCAGAAACTAATGCATGCGAGGTTAGAAACTTCAAACTGTGAAAATTTAAATGTCCATACCTGAGATGCCATAACCAACTTGAATCCTCATAAGCCATATTTGCCAAACTGTTGTTATGTTCACCAAACCTCAAGGGGAACATCCTATTTCTTGTCATAGGCACAATAGTGATCACCCTATCACCCTTATTCTTATCATAGATCTAGTACATGTCTTATTCTCAAAGACTACTTTATAATTTTTTTCACATAGCTGTCCAACACTTAACAAATTGTGCTTCAATTGTGGAGTATAATAAATATCATGAATACTCTTTATACCTTCTTTTGTTTGGACCTCCATAGCTCCTTTGGCAGCAACCTCCAACGATTTATCATCACCAAGCTGGATCTTGAATTTGAAACTTCCATCCTTTGTTGAGAACAACTTCTCATTCCCTGTCATATGGTTAGAGCATCCAGAATCTAAGTACCAAACATCTTTACTAGTATTTTCACCCTTGGCATAAGATAAAAATAAGTGATTAGGAGGATTCTCACTACTTTCTTGAACATAGTTAGCACTTTTACCTTTTTTCAATCTGCATTCTCTTTCAATGTGGCCATACTTGTTACAATGGTAACATTGAACATTTCTCTTATCAAATCTGCCTCTACCTCTTCCTCTGGAACCACCTCTTCCTCTTGAGCCACCTCTACCTCTACCTCTTGAAGAATTTTGGCTTTGCCCTTTACCTTGGCCTTGATTGTTTTTGGTGCTACTGCTGCTTGCATTTTCATTTTTTGTGATTTGTAATTTAGAAGAAAATGTTTTCTCTACATGCTTCAAAAGAAGCTTTCAATCTTTCTACATGAGACATCAGGGATTCCAACCAATTGATCAAATTGTAGTTTTGTCAAATCCTTTCTTTCTTCTATGATTATTGCAACATGATTCCATCTGGGTGTCAAAGATCTCAACACCTTTTTTTTATCAAAACTTCATTGCTTACAATTTCCCCAAGTGTAGCCATTTTATTAACCACATATTTGACTCTGACACAATAATCACTTATACTTTCATCTTCTTGCTTCTTCAAATTTTTGAATTCTCGTTTCAATGTCTGAAGCTTGACCACTTTAACTTGATCACTACCCTAGTAAGCTTCTTGTAGAGTCTTCCAGACATCTTTGGCAGTTGTTGCTCTAGATATTCTTGGAAATAAGCTCTTATCAAGAGCTATTTGAATGTGAAACAAATCTTGAACATTCTTCTTCCTCACTTCCTTTCTTGTTGTTCTTTCATTGGCTGTAAGGGCATTGTAATCAGATGAATCCTCATAATCTGGTTCAATAATCTCCCACAAATCTTTTCCAATCAAAAAGGTCAGCATCTTAATGCACCAATAATCATAATCATTCCCATCAAATTCTAGAACGGGCATATGGTTAGAATTCGACATGATTAACTTTGACGAAATTCCAACAATAAAACTTTAACCCAAAACAATTTTACCTGCTCTGATACCACTTGTAGAATATAAATCGACCCCCCTATTCTTATAGCTAGCTGATTAACAAAATATAATAACAGAGAGAAAGAAACAATAACAACAATAAATATAGCAGAGATAAAAAAAATTTAAAAAAAAAACTCAGAATTTAAAAGAGTGCTCTTATTTTCAGATTCACTGTTTTTTAAAATAGTAGAATAATTTATTATTGCAGCTTATGAAAATTACAACTAAGCTATGTATATAAAGAATTTCCAACCTTAAAAAAAACTTTTTCAAGAAACTCTCCGCAAACTCTAATTCTAATTTGAGACTGCAATTCATAAGATATATGCAAATCTTGTTTTACTTGCATTGTTTGATGATTAGAATGCATGCTAGTTTTCTAAACAAAAACAAACTTCAAAAGTAAAAATAGTCAACTATTTTATAATTCGATGATCTTTAAAAAAGAACTAAAGATAGCTTGTTTATGCGGTGGTGTGCGGTGGTAAATTGGGGTGCATGAATATTCATTATGGTGGATGCTAAAATAAATTTGTACTGCATGGAGCTGCATGGAGTTGCATTCTTGAGCAATATCATTTCTTTACACATTTTTTGGGTCTGCCCAGCTTGAAGATTTTGTATCCTCTTCAACCTATGTGTATTATTCTCTTCTGAAATTTTTAAAAGCTATAAAATATCTCTTACCATCTTTAAACTTTTTGAATAATTTTCTTTCTTTTTGTTGATTCTATTTCTTAAGGTTTAATCTTCATTCATTCATCTATTCTTCATTGCAAAGGGTTTAGAACCCCAGCTTTTCAATGCCTAGGCTGCAAATTTTATATTTTATTTTATTTACACTAGTAATGATAACTGATAAGATCACTGTAGATTGGGAGTAGTATTAATTGTCCTTTAAGTTAAACTTGTTTGTTATAGCCTAGGGGAGATAGTCTTGCGTTGCTTCAATCTTGCAGCATTTAATCTACCATGTTTTTCTCATATTCTTTTACTCATTTTCTTAGTTTTATGTTAGATGTAGTGTATAGTTTTAAAAGCCCAGAACATCTTTGTCTTAGGCATGCTAGTGATTGAGTGGATTACAGGGTGACTTTTCGCACAATCTGTACTGGTTTGGCTAGTTTGTTCTTTTTAAGAAACCCTAAATGCTAATAATATAAAGATTCAAATTATGTCTATGTTTTTTTATCATTGAATTTGCAGAACATTCTCTATTTTTTTCTATCCACTAGATTTTTCATATTTGTTATCTCAGCTTAGATCTATAATACTGAACCATAAGATTGTTCTTAAGTTCTCGCCGCTAATTCTATAGGTTACGAATGGAAAGCACTATAGTATGCACAAAGAATGATTGCAGATGTATGAGTTCAACTTTTGAAAATTAAAAGGCATGATATGGCAGCAATTTTATGTTTTCTCATTTATTTTCCTATAGTACTGTAGATGTTTGAAGTTGAGATCTTCCTTGAACATGCAGCTCCAATTTGGACATGAATCTTTCCATTCATCGTCATGCATAAGGTATTTTTAGTTTAAATCAGTTTTTGCTTATTCATGCAAATAAAGCATGTACTCCATCATGCATTAATCCTTAGGACTATTTTTAGTTTTGTTTTTTGCATGAGTTTATTTTTAGTTTGAGAGATTCAGTATTTTTCCATGCAAATAATGCAAAGAAGATTTAGGAAAATTACTTAATGTTTTTCTTATTGGTAGCTTTCCATGCAATGCTTGGAATATATTTAGAACTGTAGTTATTATTAATTCTTCTAGGCTGCAAATTCTTTATATACACAGCCTCTATGTAATTTCTAATTATGCTACAATAAAAGAAATTAGTGTGTGCAATTCCAAAAAACAGGGCACTTTGTTTTTTATTCTGAATTGTGATTTCTTTTTGCGATTTATTATTTTGTTGTTATTGTTTGCTCTCTCTATTTTTATTTTTGTTAATCAGCTGGTTTAGAGAGGATAGGTCAGGTTCAAAATTCTGCAAGTGGTATCAGAGAAGGTAAAATTATTTTTTGGTTAAAGTTTTATTGTTGGAATTTTGCCAAAGTTAATCATCTCAAATTCTAACCATATGCCCATTCCAGAATTTGATGGGAATGATTATGATTATTGGTGCATTAAGATGTTGGCCTTTTTGATTGGAAAATATTTGTGAGAGATTATTGAATCAGGTTATGAGGAGCCAGCTGATTGGAATGCCCTTACAAGAAATGAAAGAACATCAAGAAAGGAAGCAAGGATAATAATGCTCAACCTTTGTTTCACATTCAGATAGCTCTTGATAAGAGCTTATTTCCAAGAATATCAGGAGCAAGAACTACCAAAGATGCCTGGAAGACTCTAGAAGAAGCTTACCATGGTAGTGATCAAGTTAAAGTGGCCAAGCTTCAAACATTGAAGCGAGAATTTGAGAATTTGAAGATGCAAGAAGCTGAAAGTATAAGTGATTATTGTGTCAGAGTCAAAGATGTGGTCAATAAAATGGCTACACTTGGGAAATTGTAAGCAATGAAGTTTTGATAAAAAAAAGTGTTGAGATCTTTGACACCCAGATGGAATCATGTTTGCATAATCATAGAAGAAAACAAGGATTTGACAAAATTACAGTTTGATCAACTGGTTGGATCCCTGATGTCTCATGAAAAAAGATTGAAAGATTCTTTTGAAGGTGTAGAGAAAGCGTTTTCCTCTAAACTATTAATCACAAAAAATGAAGATGCAAGCAACAGTACTGCCAAAATAAATCAAGGCCAAGGTAAAGGGAAAAGCCAAAATTCTTCAAGAGGAAGAGGTAGAGGTGGCTCAAGAGGAAGAGGTGGTTCCAGAGGAAGAGGTAGAGGAAGATTTGATAAGAGAAATGTTCAATGTTACCATTGTAATAGGTATGGCCACATTGAAAGAGAATGCAAATTGAAAGAAGGTAAAAGTGCTAACTATGCTCAAGAAAGTAGTGAGAATCCTCCTAATCACTTATTTTTATCTTATGCCAAGGGTGAAAATACTAGTAAAGATGTTTGGTACCTAGATTCTGGATGTTCTAACCATATGACAGGGAATGAGAAGTTGTTCTCAACAAAGGATGGAAGTTTCAAATCCAAGATCCAACTTGGTGATGATAAATAATTGGAGGATGCTGCCAAAGGAGCTATGGAGGTCCAAACAAAAGAAGGTATAGTATTCATGATATTTATTATACTCCACAATTGAAGCATAATTTATTAAGTGTTGGGCAACTATGTGAGAAAAATTATAAAGTAGTCTTTGAGAATAAGACATGTACTATCTATGATAAGAATAAGGGTAATAGGGTGATCACTATTGTTCCTATGACAAGAAATAGGATGTTCCCCTTGAGGTTTGGTGAAAATAACAACAGTTTGGCAAATATGGCTTATGAGGATTCAAGTTGGTTATGGCATCTCAGGTATGGGCATTTAAATTTTCATAGTTTGAAGTTTCTAACCTCGCATGCATTAGTTTCTAGTTTGCCCAAGGTTGAGGAACACAAGGAGGTTTGTGAAGGTTGTGCTAAAGGAAAGCATGCAAGGGAAAAGTTTCCAAAGGGAAATGCATGGAGGGCTCATCACCCACTTCAGCTTGTTCATTTAGATATATGTGGTCCTATGCAGACTAAGAGTTTGGGTAAGTCATCATATTTCACCACTTTTATTGATAATTACTCATGAAATTGTTGGGTATATTTTTTGAAGGCCAAGGATGAAGCCCTAGATACATTCAAGAAGTTTAAAACCCTCGTAGAAAATGAAAAAGGGTGCAAGATCAAATGTTTAAGCACTAATCGTGGAGGATAATTTTGCTCAAAGGCTTTCCAAAGTTATTGTGATCTTAATGGCATCAAAAGGTAACTCACAACTGCATACACACCTCAACAAAATGGAGTAGCTGAAAGGAAGAATTATACTATACTTGAAATGGCAAGGTGCATGTTACAAACTAAAGGATTGAGCAATTCTTATTGGGGAGATGCAGTTGCTACAGCGGTGTGCATCCTCAATTGTAGCCCCACCAATGCACTAGAAAAGATATCTCCTTATGAAGTTTGGTATGGAAAAAGGCCTAATGTTAATCATTTCAAAGTTTTTGGTTGTTTGGCTTATGTGCACGTACCTGATCAGAATAGACAGAAGTTAGATGCAAAGAGTAAGTCATGTATTTTTATTGGGTATAGTGAGAAAAGAAAGGCTTATAGATTGTATAATCCCCTCATTAACAAGCTTATTGTCTCAAGAGATGTGATTTTTGATGAAGGGGGAGTTTATGGTCATAAAAAAGGCCATGTTGAGAAGCCAAAATGTATTTTGAATGATGATATAATTGCTGAAATTGATCATGAGCAGCCAACTAATGTTTCTATATCCAGTGGTTTAACTCCACCAAACAACCGTTCATCAAGTTCTTCAGTACCAAATTCAAGTCCAACTTCTTCTCCAAGTTCCACAAGGAAGGTAAGGAGATTGAGTGATATCTACTAGAGGAGTGGAAATCAAGTACATGAAAAAAACTCAATAGGTGAGACAATGGATTTTGCTTTATTAGCCAAGGCTGATTTTGAACCATCATGTTTTGAAGATGCATGTACTAATGAGGTTTGGGTGAAAGCCATGTTAGAAGAGATAGATTCTATTCACAGGAATGACACTTGGGAGTTAACAGAACTTCCACATGACAAGAAAAAGATTGGCACCAAATGGGTCTACAAGACCAAGTTTAACAGTGATGGGGGTGTTGAAAGACACAAGGCAAGATTAGTTACTAAAGGCTTCACACAAAAGTATGAAATTGATTATGAAGAGACATTTGCACTAGTAGCAAGACAAGAGACCATAAGAATGTTGATTTCATTAGCAGCTCAGAAGAGGTGGAGCATACATCATATGGACGTGAAAAGTGCCTTCTTGAATGGGTACTTAGAAGAGGAAGTATATGTGGAGCAGCCACGAGGTTTTGAAGTGGAAGGAAAAGAGAATCAAGTGTACAGGTTGAAGAAGGATTTGTATGGCCTCAAGCAAGCACCAAGAGCGTGGTATGCCAGGATTGATGGATACTTTTAGGAGAATGGCTTCCAGAGAAGTAAGAGTGACCCTACCCTTTACTACAAACAAGAAGTTACTGATATTCTCATCATAAGTTTGTATGTTGATGACCTTTTGTATATGGGTAGTAGTTCTAAGATGAAAGATGAATTCAAAGCTATTATGATGAAATAATTTGAAATGAAAGATCTTGGTCTGATGAAATGTTTTTTTAGGAATGAAAGTTTATCAAAGTAAGGATGAGATTTTCATTTGTCAAACAAAGTATGCACAGGATATGCTGAAGAAATTTAATATGACTGATTGTAACCCTGCCTCCACTCCAAGTGCTCATGGAGTTTTGTTATGTAGAGATGATGGTGCTGATTTAGTTGATGAGACAGCTTACAGAAGTATTGTGGGGAGCTTGATGTTTCTAACCCACAGGAGACCTGATATTGCCTATTCAGTTTCAATTGTTTCAAGGTATATGACAAATCATTCTAAAATACATATGAAGGCAGCCAAGAGGATTTTGAAATATATGTGAAAGGGAATTTAAATTTTGGTATTCATTATTACTCTTCTGAAAAGTTCAATCTTGTTGGCTTTAGTGATTTAGATTGGGGAGGTAGTATGGATGACTGCAAATCTACATCTGGAAATTGTTTTTCTTTTGGTTCTGGTTTGATTACTTGGAGCTCAAAAAATCAAGGTATTGTTTCCCTCTCATCTACAGAAGTAGAGTATGTTGCAATTATCTCAGTAGGTACACAAGCTCTTTGGCTCAGAAAAGTTTTAGAAGAAATTGGAGAAAAACAAATTCAGCCTACAGTAATTTATTATGACAATATAAGTGCCATCAAGTTAGCTAAGAACCTGGTTCAACACAGTAGAACAAAGTATTTTGATATGAAATATCACTTTCATACGAGATTTGGTGCAGAAGAAAGATGTTGAATTGAAGCACATCAACACCCAGGATCAGCTAGCGGATATATTCACCAAAGCGGTTGCAAAAGCTTAGTTTACAACACTACAAGATAAGATTGTGAGCCCTCTCAACATCAAGGGGGAGTATGTAGATGTTTGAAGCTGAGATCTTCCTTGAACATGCAGCTCCAGTTTGGACATGAATCTTTCCATTCATCGCCATGCATAAGCTATTTTTAGTTTAAATCAGTTTTTGTTTATTCATGCAAATAAAGCATGTACTCTAGCATGCATTAATCCTTAGAACTATTTTTTAGTTTTATTTTTTGCATGAGTTTGTTTTTAGTTTGAGAGACTCAATATTTTTCCATGCAAATAATGCAAAGAATATTTAGGAAAATTATTTAATGTTTTTCTTATTGGTAGCTTTCCATGCAATGTTGGGAATATATTTAGAACTGTAGTTATTATTAATTCTTCTAGGCTGCAAATTCTTTATATACACAGCCTCTATGTAATTTATAATTATGTTGCAATAAAAGAAATCGGTGTGTGCAATTCCAAAAACCAGGGCACTTTGTTTTTTATTCTGAATTGTGATTTCTTTTTGCAATTTATTATTTTGTTGTTATTGTTTGCTCTCTCTATTATTATTTTTGTTAATCAACTGATTCAGAGAGGATAGGTCAGATTCAAAATTCCACAAGTACTCCTTATATAATTTGTCTTCAAAATAGTGATATTTGTCCTTGTCATTCAAAGAGATTATATAGAAGAAAAAACAAGTTTGAACTAATCCAAAAGTTAGTCCAGCTACAACCTGGGATCCAATTTTTTTTTTATAGATTCTCAAGGTCATTGAAACAAAATGATTTTTGACTTTTCCATAGAACCATTGTATTCTAGACTCTTGAAAGTGCTCAGAACTGCCACAGTTTAAAAAAAATTGATGTATTGATTTTCTGCTCAATCTGTCCTCAAATAACAACTTTCCTGAAAATAATAAATTGCTTTATTTGATAAATTCACATTTGTAGGTTTCTTGCATTGGTCAAGCCCTCATTTTCATTTCCTATATAAATATTTGCTAAACATTGAAAGAATTGTGAACTGAGAAAACATCCTTGAGTTCAATCAATTCCTAGCAATTGAACAAGAATGAAAGAGAAAAATGTAAGAATGACAAACCCTAATTAAGCGAGAGGGATTCAAACCATTTTAGCGTGCATATATGTGCATCATAACAATATCAAAGAGCATGTACAAATTAAAGAGAATGCACTTATACAATGTTCACGACTAGGACAAATAATTTCGCTAAAATCTCCAATAAGAAATAATGAGTAACATATGGTCAATTACATAAGTTATATAACTATTTATATCCAGCTAAAGTTACAACGTTGAATGACATTGTACTTCAGTGGAAGTGTTAGCAATAGCATTGATTGTATGTTGCATATTTTCCGTTCTCTAGTTCTTTCATTGAAATTAGTTTAGTTATAGAATAGCAATTTAAGTGACTTTGTAGCCACAATTATTTTCCATGGTTCATTTCCCTAATTTATTAATTACTTTGTTCCTTGTAAGATAAAAAAATAATGTTCTTATATATTTGTATCTATTTATGCAAATAAAAATGGAAACTGTCAGACATGAATTGACATGCATTAGCCCCATGTATTACTATTCTTTTACATGGAGGTTGCTGGCTTTATGAGCTTCAATCCATTTGACACATGAAAGATTCTTTAATTTTTGAACTTGCTCTTGGATAGACTTGCTAAGTGGGAGATTTGGACCATTGTATTACACATGTCATGTTATTTCTAATATTTTTTTTTTTTATCAGTAATGGCAGAGTCAGATTTGTATTAATTATGCATAATTACAGTGTTGATATGACTAGTTGATAATTATCAAAAAGCTTGTAAAGAGTAACCAGACAAGCAGACCATACCATCTTTGAGCCTTTGAGAATTCAAGAAGGAGAGCAACCAGACAAGCAGACCATACCAAACATATAATATCCTTCCAAACCTAACATATACAGTCTAAGATCATTAAAAACTATAAAGAATCTATGTTATCTCTAATATTTTTCAAGTGCATAGATACGTGTTCATAAATGCTGTAGAGATACAGTAAAAGCAGGAAATCAAATCATCTGTTTTTCCTGCATGCATCTCTCTGATTGCATAATACTAGTAGTTATTGCAACCACCGAAGCAACTTGAATTCGCTGTGAATATGCAAAAGAACATCAATGTGAATAAAATGGCAATATTGTAGGACTTTCTAAAACAGCCATTATCTAATTGATGTAGATTTAGGAACTCAAACAACCCACAGACTTTCTTATACAATGAATGAGATATGTATGCAGGATAGTAATGAATGTCTTAAGTGTATATAACTCACAACAATCTCTCAAACTCAAGCTAATCACCAATTTTGAAAGACAATAAACATTGTGTGATTAGTTGTTAAGAATTAGTTTATATCCAGTCACATAGCAGTTATTGAGTTCAGTTTTAGAAAAACATGTATAAATAAACATTTTGGTCCTCATGATTAATAGAATGTTTTGGAGAGTTTATTCTTGAAATATTGTATTGAGTTAACAGTTAGAGTTATTTTACTGTTGTTTTATTTTCTGTAAAAGTTCAATACCATCAATTGGTATCAGAGCACAGGAATATAGGAGGAAGTCTGTAGAAAGTTTACAGCCTTGAAAGAAGACAAACAAATCTGTAGAAAGTTTGCAGCCTGGAAAGAAGACAAATCAGTAAAGGCAGAATTTGAAAGAGGTTGCAGATTGGAGGAATAGGATTCATTTGCAGTCAGAGGTGAAAGTTTTTATTTTGCAGTTAAAGGAAAAGCCCATTCAAATTTAATATTTTATTTTCTGGTATTTGTTAGAAATAGATAGAAAATCTGGTTTATTTTTGAAGGAAAATGTGTTTTGGAAGTTTATTGTAAGAAGTGTGTTGGAATTTGATATTGATAAGAGTTAATTATTTGAAAAAGTAATCTGTTGTATTTAGATTTTTCGAGATGGCAAATCTGGCTGGCACATCAGGGTTTCTAGTTTCTATTTTTGATATTTTGCTTATTGGAGTATAAGAATGCAAATATTGTTGAGATCTACAGATTTGTGGGATGTTGTCAGTAATCGGTATGAAGAACTTGAAGACACTGATGCATTGACTAATCAGCAACAAAGAGAATATAAGTAAAAGAAACAAAAAGATTATGAAGTCTTATTTTTAATTCAAGGTGCAATAAGTCAATCAATTTTTTTTTAGAATAAGTGGTGCTATACATTCTAAAGAGGCATGGAATACTCTTATAAATTATTATCAAAGTGTTCATAGAGCTAAGTTGCAGACATTAAGAAAAACTTTTGAAAATGTTAAAATGAATCAAAATGAATCAGGAAATGAGTTTTTATTTTTAATAAAAGTGGAAGGTATAATTTAAATCAGATGAGAATTCTAGGAGATGATATAACCAATCAAAATGTGATGGAAAAAATATCAAGAAGTCTGCCTTACAAATTTGATAGTGTTGTCTCCACAATTGCAATTTCAAAAGATCTTACATCTATGAAAATTGATGAGATAAGTGGCATTTTATTAACAACAGAAGAACGAATGAAAAGCAATCAAGAACCTTTAGAACAAGCATTTGCATCTAAGGTAAATATAGAAGGTAAAAAGACCATTTTTTTCTAAGGGTTATCACAAATCTGGTTATGGCAATGATTTCAAATATGAACATAGAGGTGAGTCTGGTTGCAATTGGAGAAGAGGTTATAGTTTTCAAGAAAGAAATAGTAATTATAGAGGTAGAAGTAGAGGTAGAAGCATAGATACTAGTAGAGACAAAAGACACGTTCAATGTTTTCATTGTAACAATTTTGAATAATTTTGACCATTACAAGACTGAATGTTGGCATAAGCAATCTGCTAATAATGTTGTAGAATAGAAACAAAATCTATTTCTTTCTTGTTTGAATGCAAGTTCCAATGAATAGCCTTTATGGTAAATTTGATTCAAGTTTCTCTCAACATATGACTTCTAATGACTATTTATTAACTTGAATGAAAAATATGATAGTAATGTTGTGTTGGGAAGCAATAATTCACATGGAACTAAAGGAATATGAACAATTGAAGTAGCAAATGAGAATGGAAAAACTAAGCATGTTTCTGATAATTTGTTCATTCATGCTCTAAATAAGAATTCGTTTTCATTTGGTCAAATGCTTGAACAGAATTATCAAATTGTTTTTTATAAGAATGAATGTATAATTAGAGATAAGTCACAAAGATATGCAGTGGTTGCCCAAGCACAAATGACAAATGATAATATGTTTCCCCTTCATTTTTCTTCACCCAAACAAGTCTTGAGTACTATAGAGGTGCATGATAGTCAATTATGGCATCAAAGGTATGGGCATATAAACTTTGGTCGTTTACTTTTGCTTAAGAAGAAACCTATGGTTGAGGGATTGTTGTTTCTCAAGAATGATCAGAAAATTTGTGAAGAATGTTTATTTGGAAAAATTCGTTTGTCTAGAAGAGTACAAAAACCTCTTGAAGTTATTCATATTGATGTGTGTGGTCTAATGGAAACTCCCTAACTAAATATGTAATATCCCCATTTCAAATTTACCTCATTTAGTCCCGAGATGGCAATTTCAATTCAAAATGAAAATTGTAATATGTAACTTCATTAAATCTGAAGACATTTCATTTTAAATTTTTAACTTAAAAGTCTAAGATTAATTCAACGAATAGAACTTATCTTGATAGCTTTGACAGATTTATATATACTCCAATCTGCATACATTCTTCTTTGTAAATCTTCTATAAATGCTTCAAAGTCTGCTCCAAAAATTTGTATAGATCTTCCACTGCTCTTATTAATATTCATTCTTTATATTCGGATGTGTGTGATCTAATCTATTTTCTCTTCTTCAATATAGATTTTCAATGTTGTTCCCAACATACCTCAAAACCATGTGTTGACTCTTACTGTTGATCATGATTCATTGCAACTTTAATCTGATTGGTATCTCACAAATAATTTTCCCAAATAAAAATCTTCAATTTTCAACATGTTGTTGACTCCTCTTAAACCTTCATTGACCCTTAGTAAATACTGATTGCTCAAATCACAATCAATAATCTCCAAGGCTTAAATGGGGCTGAAATAGAAACCACAACCAATATTCCCCAGTTTTCCAAATGGGTCCCATTCCGTTTAATAGAATTGCTGCTAAACACACAACAATAATTGTGAAATCTCCAAAACCTTTTCTAATTGCTGCAAACACTGTTTGAGGATCCTTTTACTATAGAAATCTGAATATTTATTGTGTGGGGCACACGAAACACTTTGGCAAGCTTATTCTAATACTAATAAATCTGAATTTCTATTGTAGTCCTCTTTCTTTAATTCTGATATCTGTGCTAAATCAAAGATCCTCCCACGTGGTATTGGCCATTCTTTTTGGCCCTTTCAATCAATAGTTCTATCTCTAATTAAAACTTATGTGCTTGCAGTCGGCAAGCCAAGTGGATCAATGCTCACTAGATTAGATCCAATTCAGCATTAAAGCAATAATTCCACCCCCGTATATTCATGTGCACAAGGGTCAACCTTACATTAGCATCAAATATGATAAATAGGTAAGGGGTAAGATATCATTTTCGTCGGAGTGTCTCTTCAACATATTTAATATAGATTAATAAATATGTCGGCTTCTTCATGAATGACTAATCAGATCAAGGCATCTAGATTGATATTTATGATATGGAGTGGGTCATTTTTATTGTCTTACGCGGAGGCTTATGATGTTTTTGTTTATGTTATTCATATCATCTTTGATGGTCAATCTCCTCGATGATCGATTCCATGTTCTTTCTATCGACTGACTATTGGTGAAACATCCTTTATCTGCTACGATATCCTTAATGAATGCTTTCAACCTCCTTATATATCCATTATCCTCGAGTGGTTACATCTTGGAAGTTGTACCTTTCTCTCCTTCATATCTCTTCACAAGAGATCGTGGCTTTTCATCACAACTATCGTTGTTTAATCCTTATCATTGGTTTGTTCTTATATTTTTTAATTTTTATGAATAGATTTTTTTTATTAAAAATTAATATTAAAGTACAAATTCACAAAAAAATGTCGGGGATACGAGATCACCGCGCGAGAGTCACAGGGCAAGAAGCCAGAGCCATTTAAAAAAACTATTCATAAAAAAAATATCGCCTCAAGCAGCCAAAGTAGTAGCAGTCGAGGGGGGAGGATCTTGATCATCTGTCTTGCCCCATACATCAGTGGGGCCAAGAGTCGGGTCTGGCATGGACCACCCATCTTCTTCTTCTTTTTCTTCTTCTCCTTCCTCCCTTCTGGGAGGTGAAATAGCCAGAGACAGGCGAGGAAATTTAGAGGTGGTGGCAGTAGGAACCGAAATAACAGGAGCAGCAAAAGGCCACCTCGAGGCAGAGCCACGATGGGGAGGAGAAGTTGAGCGGTGCCTCCATGCATCGCCTCCCCCACCAGAGGAGCGGCGAGGGACCTAGGAATGTAGGATCTGAGAGCAGTGGGAAGAGGAGCTTCTGTCACGGTGGTGGCCATGGGGCAGAGTGCAGTCTGCATAAACAAAATCCAGCGGCACTTTGGCAACCGTACAAGGGGCATTATTTAAGTTTTTTTGGTATTATTTAAGGCTTTTTTTAAAGTAACCTATAAGATTTGTTTTTACATTTGTAAATTCTTAATTTTGATTGAAATATTCTTCAACAGTTAACCCTAAACCCTAAACCAAAATCAACAAATTTACAAATCAAAACCAAATCTAGATAGTTAACAAAACTAAATATCAAATTTACAAGATAAAAGATATCTCACAACCAAAACCAAATCGAAACAAAACTGAAACTAAATGGAAATCAAAACCAAAACCAAATCAAAACCAAACCGAAACTAAATGGATGTATCAAAACCAAAACCAAAATGAAATATCATGGCGTGTGTCATGGCATAATAGGTCCTGGCATAATAGGACCAATTATGGACCTATTATGGCATGTCATGACATAATAGGACATATCATGTCATCATGGCATAATATGTCCTATTATACCTTGATATGGCATAATAAAGTCAAACTATGACCTCTCAAATGTGTCAAATAAATAAAATGAACGATATGCTATTGAGGATAGATAATGTTAACTAATGTATGTGTAATCATGTTTATTAAATATTATGAAAGAGACGCTAGTGTATGAGTTATCATAAAGTTTTTGTCTCAATCTTAATAGTTTTTTTCCTTTTTTTCTTTCACTTTATAATGATTATCAACTTGTTTGACCAAGTGCTCTTCCTCTATGTTAAAATTCCTAACATTGTAACTTCATTCACCCTAATGGTGTGAACTCAACATTAACACATATATTCTTACACATGGAAGTGGTGGGCTACCAAGGTCAAGGTCATCCATATCTCTAAATGTAAACCTCAAGGGTCCTCATTCATGATGACCCTACTTAGATATTCCATTTGGTAAATCAAAGGCTTCGTAGTTTATACACCAATATTAGAGGGATTTAATTCTCTCCTCTTGTATAATATCTCTAATTTCTGAATGAGACCTTCAAAACATGAATATTCATTAAGAATTAGCCATTGACATAGTCAAATTATTATAGTTTTGATAACTATTTTCCTATTATTCCATGACATGACATAATAGGACCAATTATGGACTCATTATGGCATGTCATGGTATAATAGGTCATATTATGCCATCATGTCATATTAAGGCATGTCATGGCATAATAGGAATACGCATTATGCCATGATGGAAAATTACGTTCCTATTATGCCATGTCATGGTATGATAGGACCAACTATGTCTTGATGGCATAATATGTCCTATTATGCCATTATCAAAAATGTTGCATGTTGCACCATGTTGTCTCAAAAATGTAATCCTGACATCAAAAACCATACTAGAACTATCAAGATCTTTCCATTAAGATATGTTAGTTTTCTCACCAATCACATCACCATCTACATGCAAGATAGTCAATGAATTCATGAAATCCATAGTGAAAACTACTGAGACATCAAGAGACTTTACTTGTAGTAAGATTTGATCCACTATAGTAAATTTCAAATGGACTTTGAATCTTTCAATATTGAATTTGTGAGACTTGGCTTAAATGTTTCTAGGAATTTTTTTTAAGATATTGGGCCTTTCAACCAATAAATGAAAAAATTTAATCACTTCTAGCAAGCCACCATTCCAATTCCTTAAATCACATATGTACCAAAATTGTTCTTAATCCTCAATAGGCAATACAAAAGTTACCACTATTAGTTATTGGTACCTTTCTAGTGCCTTGGATATTTTTTAGGTGACCATGTAGCCTTTTGGGCTATTCTAGTGGGTTATGGGAAGTCAAAAAAATGGGCGAGATGTTTTAAATTTCATGGATTAGACAAAATCCATAATTAAAACCACAATTTGAGCTACTGGACATTGGGGTAGCTAAAAATTCATTTTAGAAGAGGGAAATCCAAATGTATAACCTTAAGTAATTAACATTACTCTTCAAATTTTAGATATCAAAGTTTAGGCTTGATTCATACCTAGTACCATTTCGAAGGAAATTCTAATTCTCAAACTTTGATGAGAAATATTTATCAAGTTATCAGGTGAAAATATTTAGAAGGAATCAAGGAAAGAGAAATAAGGTGGGAGGATTGATGAAAGTTTGACTTAAAAAAATAATGAAAGAATCAATAGAGTTAGAGAATTGAGCATAACTTGAATAAGTGTTAGATGAAGAGAAGTTCAAATGACAACTCAAAAAAGAAGCAAGGATGATAATTTTTAGAAGATGGGTTATTGAAATGACAAGGATGACAAGGATGATAAGGAATAGGTAGTTAGGTTAAGGGATGATTATGGCATAATAGGTCCTATTATGCCATGACATGCCATAATAGGTCCTATTATCCCATGAAATGGCACAATAGGACTGTTTATGCCATGTCATGGCATAAAGGTCCTATTATGGTCCTATTATGCCATGTCATGGTATGATAGGACCAATTATGGACCTATTATGCCATGTCATGGCATAATAGGACACATTATGCCATGATGGCATAATATGTCCTATTATGCCATGACATTGCATAATAGGTCCATAGTTGGTCCTATTATATCCTGTCATGGCATAATATGACCTATTATGCCATCAGTGCATAATAGGTCCTATTATGCCATGAAATGGCACAATAGGACCATCTATGCCATGTCATGACATAAAGGTCCTATTATGGTCCTACTATGCCATGTCACGACATAAAGGTCCTATTATGATCCTATTATGCCATGTCATGGTATGATAGGACCAATTATGGACCTATTAAGCCATGACATGACATGATTTTCTCGAATTGCCAACTTCATCATCTAATTCATCTCCAACACTGAAGTACTAATTCAACATGTTTACTTTGTAAATGACCACTTAGAGAGATTACCATCTAATATATTAGTACTATTCCAACACAAAGTACTAATTCAACAAGTTTAGCATAATTGTGACTAATTATTTATTATATATTACTTTATATATGCTGATCTTATTTTACTTTTTTTACAAGTTCATGTATGGAATATTTTATATTGATTTTAATAGTTGATGCATTTTACAAGAAATGAATGCATTAAATTGAATATATAATAGATTTATGAAGTTTCAATGAAATTTTTTATTAAGTTTTGTGCACAAATTTAATATTTAAAGATTCAATAGTATGTACATGTATATTTTTTAAAGTTGAATATTATATTATATTTCATGTGTATGTCATTCAATAACATAGAAATGTTACTATTTCTAAATGCTTTTTTAAAAACTAAAATAGATTCTTCTTTGACATAGAGTTGTATATAATTTATGTATATCTTTATATATGCAGGAGCTCTTTGTTATGATGGATGTGTTTGACATAGATGAATTGTTAGGTGAAAATCCCCCACTGCAACCCCCTCCTCCTCCACCTCCACCTCCACCCCCTAGATTATATGAAATTCAAAATATTAATTCAATCCAAAATGAACCAATCAACCCCTCCCCCCCCTCCCCCCATCTTCTATAGTTTGCAAAATAAATGCAAACTATTGTCCAGTGAGTTAGATCAGTTGATTCTCAACTATTTCAATTTCATAGATGGCGACAAGAGTTGCGTGATTTTTATGTCGATGGATTAACTTATAGGTAGATCACCGATCTTAGATTAACCAAAGCTCCCTCAAAAATTTTCTATTAACTTCTGTACTGTCATGGTCATGTCTATATATAATGTGCACAAATATGGCAAGTTGCAGTGAGTTGTAGTATTGTGATTGAGTTTCCTCTTGTGGTTTTAGAGTATAATTTTTTGCCAAATCCACAACTGATGCTATTGTTCCAACTGGAAATGTGTTGCTTCATATGCAAAACTGTCCATCAAGCCATCGGGAATGTTGGGAATGTTTCACATATTTTGGAACAATATGACTTTTAAACTCACTGATAAATGCATTCACGCTATTATGTTCTGTAATCAATTCTAAATGTTTCCCCATCTTTCCATCCTTTAAAGAGTATTCTATATTTTTAAATCTCCTAACATCAACCATTTTTTGTCCAAACTCGGACGAAACATGTTCATGCAAACATTCACCTATCAAAGAATAGTTCCTACATAAATTGCAAAGGCCATAAATGCATGAAATGGAAAGAAATAATTTCTCATAAGGTGGTTTACAAAATAAAATTTCAATAAAATCTTTTATAGTTTTAGGTGTTACACAAACACCACAATCCTACACAAGATCATTACCATGCAACATACAACATATATATCAAAAAACATCATAATGGTAACAAAACTGAACATGAGTTTTACAACAACAAGATATTCTTTGTTTATTGATTTTAACATACTAGGGTTTGCATTTTTCAAATGATCTTTGACTAATTCATAAATTCATTAACACAGATTCATCACTAAATTTTTTAAAGAATTCAATTTGAGTCATGTCAAGAAGATGTTTTGGATGAGGATCACAAATTTTTGATCCCACCCTTAACTTTAAAACATCTCTAGTATTTGATGAAACTCTAGTTTTATCATGCCAAAATTTTGTGATTAATAGTTTAGTTTCATCATTTAATTTCATGTCTGACCTTTGAAGTCTACCACTAAAACTCCAACAATGGTTTAGTGGACCAATTCAATTGTGTCTCTTCTTTTGGCCGCTCTTGACAAGGTTCTATGATGTAAGTTTAAATAGCCACTTATATCACTTAACATTCTTTTGCTAACAATTGTTTTGTCAACTATAGCAATTGTTATAACTCTACATGCCGCATTCTTATCTTAGATCGACTTGTCTTTCTAATAGAATCGATGGCAGTGGCAACAGTAGATACAATTTGCTTATATGATTCATCTTTTCTTTTTGGTTTTGCATAAATACCTATTTTTTTCATGACTTTATGCATTTTTAACATTTTTATTAATGGTAGCATTAATTGACATTGGAATCCTAACTTTTTATTATAGAAAAATTATTTATATAATCTATTCGCATGTGTTCTGATTTGTCTCCAAGAAACTAACCCATTAAGATTATCTAGCACATTGCTATCAATAGTAAACAAATTACATTCATTTTCTTTTAGAGAGGGTGGTGTAATATTTTTAATTTTTATTTCTTTTTGTATTGGTGTATTAAATTTATATCTAGCTTCATTTAAATTAGCAATTTGATTGGCATAATAGTCTTGGGGATTTTAAAATACCAGGATTCACATCCATATGAACATTTGCATCAAAAGTCATACCCGTGTTTGGTTCTACATTGCTTGTGTCCATCATGATCTCTTCAATGGTCTCATCTACAATAGACGTTGAACTAGAAGCTTCAGTGTTCTTCAATTGTCATTGTTGTGATCTTCGATCTCTTTGGCTTTTTGCCTCCTTCTCTCTTTGTTCTTGAATTTTGTCTGTTGTCATTGTCTTCCTTTGTTTCTTTTGACATTGCTTTGAACCCATCTTTACAAACTCCTCTTCAAAAAATAATATTTCTTTTTACCGAGTTCTTCTGAAATTTGTGTAAAAAAGACAAAAAAGTAGTGCCAAATGTTGTAAAAAATATTTGTTAGTATGGATTTCAATGATAATATGGTAAATTGATGCGGTCTATCCTTTTTTTAGACAGTAACAGTAATTTTAGGAATGGGCCCCTGTTTTCAAAATGGGGGCTTGTTCCAAAAACCAATAGTTAAAAAAGAAACAGGCCCCATTTCATAAAATGGGGGCCCTTTTTGTGGAAGTTGATTCCACAACCCGACACTTGCCTTAGGATTAGGTCCGGGATAGGCCTGGGATGGCCACACCTGAGACATGGACCTGCAAATTCAAATCTCCATGAATGAAAGCACAAATATGAACTTCTGAAATAGTTTACGTGCCTCTAATAAGAGAATTTATATACGAAATTAAAACCCATTTCAGATTAAACTATCTAGATTCTAAATATGTAATTTTTTTAAAAAAATCATTATTTTAACTATTTTTCATTTAATTTATACTAAATCAGGTCCATAAACTTGAAATATTAACTAATTTTGTTAATTTAATAACTTTTTTTTTTAATAAATTTTGAAAAAAAAATTGTATGTCATCAATCTACACAAAATTCTTTTCTATTTAAAAAAAATAAAATAAAAAATGTTAAGTTTATGTCAGATTATGTGAGTCGTACCGATCAAATTTTTAAAACCAATCTATCTTTAGCTCTAATGTATGATGCCATGGTGACTAAATAATGGAAGGATAGACTGAGGATGAAGGCTTCTGATAATCTGATCACAATTAGCACGAACCAAGCTCTGATACCATGTTAGTTTTAGCAATCAGATTAGTAGTAATTAACAGAAAATAAGAATGCAAAGTAAAGTAAACACATAACATGATGATACCCTAGGAAAACCTCCCTCTTGGAGGAAAAACCCAACAACTAACATCTCAAATCTGATTATATTAGGAGCAGAAAATAACCAGTTATAAGTTCACCCAGCTAGGGCAAAATAGGAGCAAACTTATCTGAGACTTAAGTTCTGATCTGAACTTAATGAATTTCCAGAATGATAAAGAGGAGACCCTAGTTCATGTTCATAGTCTGCAGGAGCAGATTTAGGAAAATATCTTCCACTCAAACATGTTTGCCCAACATGATGAGAGATTCACTAGACTTGAGGGTGATTCGCTTGCCTAGAAACCCAACATGTCACATGAAATTAGGTTCGCCATGCATGATAATGACTTTGCTATCCTCTAGGAAGAATTCACTGTCTTCTAGAGTGAATTCATTGACTTTTGAAGTGCAGAGCAAAATTTGCATATAGCAGAAGATGAGCACATGAATTAATATATTTGTGACCTCAAGTCGCTCCCCTTTTATATGCCTTCAAACACTTGAAGATCTAGGTCGGTCTTGGAGAGATTGGCGCCAAGTTACATAATTTAAATTGCAAATTACATAGGTCTTGCCCCAACTTACAAGTTACACATTAAATAGGTCCTGACCTATTGAATTACAAGTTACATTAACCCATACGCCCAATTAGGGCCACACATTACATAGAGTCCTTTACATATTTCAATTATAGGAATTTACTTTACCCGCTCAAATAGGGCCCAATACAAAGGCGAATTGCTAAGGTTGAAGGCCCATTAGTAATTTATTTGACTAGGTCGACCCACCCAAGGGATCCGACCTAGCTATACATCAACACTTTTTTTGTCAATTATCGCTTCTGATTGACTGTTTCTAGGTTTCAGGACAGCTCTTGTGCTTACCAATTGGTTTTCCTTCATTACTGACATGATTCTTGGCATGTGGATCTATTTTAGGTATTGTCTGATGTTCTTTGACATGTGGCCGACCTTCCTGCTGAACCACACCTCTTGGTCATTATTTTTTGGAAAGATTTCTTTAATTCTTAGGGCTGACCTAGTTACAGGTTTCATTTTCCTGCATTGGTAAATGTAAACTTATGAGCCGACCCGGATATGTTCTGGTGGGTATAAATATGATATTATGTAATCATTTGTAGGGGTAGAGGAAGTAGAATTTATAATAAGGATTAAGATTCACATTTTGAGATCAGGTTGATTCTTAGAGTCTTGGTTGGATTGTATCTGGTTGATAGCCTACATGTAACCGATTAACTACCAGATGTTCTATGATGAATATATGATGATAGATGGATGGTTGCCAAAAGTTCTAAGGCAAGAATATGATTTGTTTATGTAATCTTGTTATGCTTTCTTGTTTCTTTTGTTGTGTTACTCTTGTTGCATAAGATGATTGATTCTCTTTGAGGGTTTTACCGGTTATGGCTGCATTAGAAAGACTATCTGTAACATTGTATCTTGTGCCATTGAATGGAAAAGCCAGAAGCCAAGCAAAAAGTGTCAAGACATCGAAGAGCAACCTGAAAATTTTCCTCTTCCTCAATGAGAGTGAGAAAGGAGTCAGCCACAAAATGGTCATTGACAAGTTGAGAAGGTGACTTAGGGAGAGAAATTCCATGGACATCACCAACATAAATGGCGTTAGGAAGCAACTACCCAAAACCCTCCGTCCAAAAGCCTCATATTGATGACCATTGATTACGATGCAGGCCAAGGCATCTCCGAATAACATCTGGACATACTAAATGAACCTAGGGCGGAAGTGATGAGGAGGTAGAGTAGAAGTTGGTCTTCTTTGAGGTTGGTGGGCTTTTGTTCTCAATGTACTTCCCAAATCAATCCCTAGGCACAAATGGGATTCTTCTAAACCTTTCTCCTATCTCCTCCTCTCTATTCAACACTGCTTGCACCCTATTGTACTGGATATCACTCCTCCTTACCTTCCATGCTAAGGCATTCAAGTCTGAAATGAGGTCCTCTTGTGTGTCACCAAAAATGAACAAGTTTGGTTGTCCAACTGGCTGAATCTCCTCTCTTCCAGGAATGGGCAACTGTTGGAGAACCATGGTTTACCTAACCTTGTTTGCACCTTTAATAATTTCAATCATATTAATGTGTTGACTGAGCATCTGGACAGGTCTACAAAGTCTGATGACTATCCCTCACCTTTCAAGAATGAAAATGTCCAAATTGGATGCAAAGAACGTTGGTTTACTCAAGGCAACTTCTAGGTTCAAATGGTCATTTTGATCAAATGAATTAATGAAATGATGTGGAGCTTGTAGTAGGGTGTCTCAGGGCTTAACTCATAAATTTTTATGATTTGAAGCAATCATTTAAATTTCCTTCCTTACCGATTTCATGAAATTGTCAAATTTGCTCCAAAAAGGCTACTAGAATTAGCCCTAGTTTCTAGTGAAAATTGTTCACCCTGCTCAATCTGTTAAACTTCATGACAAACCATTGGAGATGTGGTCTATTGATGATGAAGACTCAAGGATTTTTTCTATGGCAAGTACTGTATGGACTGTTTGAGGACTGTCCCACAAAAGAGGCATTTTTCAAGGGTTTTTGAAGGTTTTAGTGAGGGTTTGCAAATTGAAGATCTTCTCCATGATGCTAGACCCACTTTAAGTGTTCAAACCTTGCTATGAAATCTATCAAACACTTCAAAGGATCCAAAGGCCAACTTATAATATTGTCATTATGTCAAACAATTGCCATACTGCTACCCTTACATAGAAAAAATAGTCTAGAGGACTGGGACAGCAATGTTTTTAAGATTTTACATACTTTTTGAACATTTGTAAACCCAATACAATGAAATTATATCAAATATGGATGCAACAAAGACTTAACATGAGTTTGAACACCCTGCAAAGCAAATAAGAAGGGATTTTTATAACTGTTGTTCATACACCGCCATCACTGCACTTTAACAGTATTAATACTGTTACACTTTCTTTCTTTGTTTTAATTCACTTCTTCACTCTGTCCCTGGTCTACAAAAAGGTGTTAATGGAAAAGTAAAACAATACATATATCCTCTTCAAGGATCTTGTTAATTTGAACACTTAAGAAGATGCCTCAAAACATGACAGCATTATGAGACTGTGACAAACAAATACACCTTTCTAGGATCCTTATTTAGGTCCTTTACAATCAAATTGTGCACCTTGTATTCTTAGCATTAAAAACATCTATAAATACATTCCATGATGCATGAAAGGGGAATACATCATTCCATACTATCCATTTAGAGAGGTTGGCAATGAGGATCTAACAATGAAACAGTGACTCACTATTTTGCAGTCTGTTTACACCTTTGCTTCTTGCATCCAACCAAGTCATGAGAGAGACAAGGATGGTAAAAGGAAATGTTAACTCTTCCAACTTAGTTCTTCTTCAACATTTCAAAGTACAGTGCTATGAACAACAAAGTACCATTCAAACAATTTTAAGAATACCCAAGCCAAGTTGATCACTTCACATACTTGCCATGGGCTTACAAACACTTGTGCATTGCTAGAAAAGGAAAATAGAAGTATGATACAGTATGTACAAAGGATCCAACAAATTTCCTCAAAGCCATGGATGAAGAGACTTTGAAGAAATCAGTTGGACCATGAATGATCTTCCATTGGAACCACAAAACAATGCCTTTCTCAAGAGCACTTCAAACAAAACCTCTTCCAAATCACTACCCAAACATCAAATGAGTTCACAAAAATCAAAAATAGGAGTAGTACGGACTCATGGAGCCATGGTACGGACTGTACTCTCAAAAGTGCAGAAAAACTAGTTAAAATTCACAAAATACAAGAATAAAACAAGTATTTCTTTTATTTTTCCAACATGAACCACACATACAATGATGGGAACATGGTTTTTATACATGTGCCAACTTATTGAAGCCTTTGTATGGACAGGTACAGGCTGGAACTAACCAAAACCACCAAAAGTCACTTTTTTGCACTTTTTGACAGCTTTTTGACAACTTTTGACAACTTTTGTTGCTCAAAAAGTTGCATTTTGACTCTCGGTGACTTGGAACTCAAACCAATGGCTCAAAATCATTAAAAAAAATAAATAAACATGCTCCAATGCCTTTCAAGGCTTTACAACATCAAAAATTCAAAAATGCTCACTTGGACCCAAAATTGACAGTTTTTGGCCCACTGAGAAAAAAACAAAAATCTTGGAAACTCTTAAACACAAATGATTTCCAAACCTTATTACACCACAAAAAACACCTATTAAACTTACTATAAGCATAAAATAAACACACATGCTTAATTTGTAACAAAATGTTATACCTGCTAGGATTTGAGCATTCAAGCGCTCAGGTGCTCCTGCACCATACTCCCCTAAGGACAAAGAAGTCATGTGACTCCTTTGGGAAGTAAATAAATAGGAATTACAGCTTGGAGAAAGTCACTTTTAGGTATCCATGTGGCTTCAGAAGCTGGTTTATCCTTCCACTTGATGAGATGCTCCAAGTAGGTATGGTGTCTTGTCTTTTTGATGACTCTTGAATCTAGTACCTGCTGAGGAATGGGAGTAGAAGAAGAGGGGAGAGAAAGATAAAAAAGGGAATGAGAAAGATCTGAAACTCTTTGTGAATCTGATGGTAGCTCCCCTTTGAATGGCACCAAATCTGCAACATTGAAAATAGGAGACATAGAAACTTCATTAGGCAAATCAACTTTGTAAGAATTATGGCCATATTTAGCCAAGATTTTGCATGGTCCTACTCTTATCATTTGCAACTTAGTAGGCACTCCTTTCTGTAACCGTGACTTGTTGAGATGGACCATCACATAATCACCCACTAAAAATTGAACATCTCTTTTTGAAGCATCAATTCTCTCCTTAACCTTTTGAGTAGTTTCCTATAAAGACTTCTGTACCTGCTCATGAATTTCTTTCATCGACTGTGCCATATCTTCTATTGTACCACTCACATGCTGCAAATTAGTTACATCATTTAACTCGAAAACACCTCTAGGATGCATTCCATAAACAATCTGAAATGGGCTCTTACCAGTGGATCTTTTTACACTGTCATTGTATGCAAACTCTACTTGATGGATGAGTTGATCCCAACTTTGCCCATATTCTTTGGTAAGACATCTGAGTAGGTTACCCAATGTTCTATTCACCACTTCTGTTTGGCCATCTGTCTATGGATGGTAAGCTGAGCCAAAAGACAAGTTAGTACCCAATTTCTTCCATAAAGTTTTCCAAAAATGACCCAAAAACTTAGCATCTCTATCAGATACAATACTGGATGGCAAACCATGAATTCTTACAACTTCCTTAAAGAAAAGAAAAGCAATGTGACTAGCATCATTAGTTGTTTTGCAAGGTATGAAATGTGCCATTTTACTGAATCTGTCAACAACCACAAAAATACTATCACATCCTGTTTTTGTTTTGGGCAAACCTACCACAAAATCCATACTGATGCAATCCCAAGGCCTAGAAGGTATGGGAAGAGGCTGATACAAACCAACATTAGTGCTAGTACCCTTGGCTTTCTGACATACTATGCATTGCTCAACATATTTCCTGACATCTGCCTGCATCTTAGGCCAAAAATAGTGCCTCTGAACCAATTCCAAAGTCTTATTAAGACCAAAGTGACCACTCAAGCAACCATTGTGCTTTTCCTGTATCAGATTCTCCCTCATTGAACCTTTTGGCACACACAGCTGTCCACCCCTGAATAACAATCCATTCTGCAAAGTATAGTCAGCATATTCACTATGAAAAGTATTCTGAAAGTCTTGACAAACCTTGTAAATATTAGTAAAATCAGAATCATGTGGATATAAATCCTTAAAACATTCTATACCAATACTTGTAATCTGAATTTCTTGAATAGTAAGTAACCTCCTACTCAATGCATCAGCTACTTTATTGCACTGTCCTTTCTTATGCTTCAAAGTAAAGGTATATGCTTGTAAAGACTCTACCCATTTAACATGTCTGTGACTAAGCTTATCCTATGAATTGAGAAAACTAAGTCCCTGGTTGTCAGTGTAAACCACAAATTCTTTAGGAAGAAGATAATGCCTCCATTTCCTAAGTGCCTGAACCAAAGCATACATTTCAAGATCATATGAAGAATATTTCTTCTTAGCATCATTAAGCCTTTCACTGAAAAAGGCAACAGGTCTATTATCCTGACTCAAAACGGCACCAATAGCAATATTACTTGCATCACACTCTAAGGTAAACAATTTGTCAAAACTAGGTAGAATCAACACTGGTTGGGTAGCAACTCTGACTTTCAACAATTCAAATCCCTTGTTGGCTGCTTCTGTCCACTGAAATTTTACTTTCACACCACCCTTAATGGTTTCCAACATAGGTGCACATATCTCACTGAAACCTCTGATAAATTTCCTATAAAATTGAGCGAGCAAGTCCATGAAAACTCCTGACATCACTAGCATTCTTAGGGGTTGGCCAATTAACTATGGCTTCTACCTTACTTGGATCCATCTTCAAGTCACCCCCTGAAACAACAAAACCCAAATAGACCAGCTCTTGCTTAAGGAAATCGCATTTCTCTAGATTGATAGTAAGTTGTTCATCATTCAATCTTTGTAAGACAATCTGCAGATGTTGGAGGTGTTCTTCCTTGGTTTGACTGAAAATTAAGATGTCATCAAGGTACACAACTACAAACCTGCCTATGAAGTCATGTAACACCTCATTCATCAATCTCATAAATGTACTGGGTGCATTTGTTAACCCAAATGGCATGACTAGCCATTCATACAACCCCTCATTTGTCTTGAAAGCTGTTTTCCATTCATCTCCCTCTTTGATGCGGATTTGATGATAACCACTTTTTAGGTCTATCTTACTGAAATATTTTGCTCCCCCTAAACAATCCATAAGATCTTCTATCCTAGGGATGGGGAATCTATACCTGATTGTGATCCTGTTTATTGCTCTTGAATCTGTACAAAGTCTCCAAGCCCCACCTTTCTTAGGTGCTAACATTGTGGGTACTGCACATGGACTAATACTTTTTCTAATCAATCCTTGGTCTAGGAGCTCGTGGATTTGTCTTGCCACTTCCTGATTTTGTTCAGGTGTCATTTTGTAAGCAGCTTTGTTTGGTAAGGATGCACCTGGGATGAAGTCTATCTGGTGGCTAATGGCTCTCTGAGGAGGTAGAGAGGTTGGTTGACCATCATTAATAATTGACTTAAACTGATTTAGAAGTTGCTGCACCTCATATGGGATTTCTACCTTCTTTTCTTTCTTTTCATCAACTGGTTTTGTTACTAATGCAAAACCTATGCCATCACCTTCTTTTAAGGTATGAATGAACTCCTTTTCACCAACTAACAAAGTTTTGGGAACTTGTGGTTTTCTGCCCTCACTTTCTTCATTAAGGGACTGAATTTTATAGTTGATACCATTCTTGAAAAATGAGTATGAGTTCTTTTCACCATCATATTGTGCTTTCCTGTCAAATTGCCAAGGTCTTTCTAAAAGAAAATGACAAGCATCCATAGGTAGTATATCACACAAAATCTTATCTTGGTACTCACCTATGTTAAACTCTACCCATGTTTGTTCACTCACCAATACATGCTGCCCTTTTTCCAACCAGGTGACCTTGTAGGGCTCATTGTGGTGTATTCTAGGTAGATGAAGTTTGGTAGTAGCTTCTTCTGATATGATGTTATCAGTTGATCCTGAGTCAATGATAACTTTGCACACCTTTCCTTGGATCTTACATTTGATCCTGAAAAGAGCTTTCCTTTGAGACATATCTTTCTGAGATGGTTCTTTCATGAGGATCCTCCGGATCATGAGGTTTTCCCCTTCTTTTGATGGTAGACACCTTTGATTTGGTGTGGTTTTTTCTTGCACAAAATGGACTCTCTTATCACCTCCTTGAGATGAGCTTGGCTTTTCTGGGCATCTATATGCTGGATGGCCTAGTTTCTGACAGTTGTAGCACTTCATGGTGGAGAAGTATGAACCTCTTTCAGGTCCATTAGATCTACCCCTTCCTGGGTTGCCTGATCCCCTACCCCTATAGTTAGGTCTGCTCTGAGAATCCCCACTTTGCTCAATAAGCTTAGACTCTCCCTGGGACCTATGATCTGTGTTTCTTCCCCCAAAACTGCCTCTATGACCGCCTCTGTTTCCTCTGCCTCTGCCTCTGCCATTCTGTTCTTGTTTCTTCTTGTTTCTCTCTTCTACCTTCAATGCTAATTGAAAACACTTCTGTAATGTGTTGGGACACCATAGGCTTAACTCTTCCTGAATATTCCATCTTAACCCATTGAGATACCTAGCTACTCTGACATTTTCATCTTCTTGTACCTTAGATCTAAGGCTTAGTTTTTGGAGTTCTTCAGTGTAACTACTGACATCTAGGTCTTTCTGTCTCAAGTTTTGTCTCTTCCTGTGTAACTGAATTTCATAATCTTCAGGCATGTAGGTGTCTTTGATCTTAGTTACCATTGTCTTCCAGGTGGTTATGGGTTTCTTTCCCTCTTTCACCCTTTCCTCTTGGATGAACTTCCACCAAGTTAAGGCTACCCCTCTCATTCTGGATTTGGCTACCTTCACTTTTTGTGCTTCAGTAATGCCATCACATTCAAAGTGATTCTCTAGACCCTCTATCCACTCCATTAGTGCTTCTTGTTCCATCTTGCCACTAAAAAGGGACACTCCATCTAGGGCCTTTCCAGTCAAAGCTTTCAAAGCTTGTAAAAAGGTTTCTTGTTCTCTATCCAAGATTGGATCTGGTTCTGGGACTTCTTCCTCTAAGGTTTCCTTCTTATCTTCAACATTTTATACTCTCTTACTGACTTCTTCAATCTTGACTTCTACTTGGTTCAACTTTTTTTCAAGTTGTTGTAATCTTTCCCTAAGGAGTCTATTTTCTTCAACCTGATCCGCCATCCTCTTTGCTAACTCTACATTGGTCACCAAGTTGTTGGTGTTGTCTCCCACTGACTCACTACCTGACATATGCTAATCTCTCAACCCAAATCTGAATTGGCTCTGATACCACTATGATGAGGAGGTAGAGTAGAAGTTGGTCTTCTTTGAGGTTGGTGGGCTTTTGTTCTCAATGTACTTCCCAAATCAATCCCTAGGCACAAATGGGATTCTTCTAAACCTTTCTCCTATCTCCTCCTCTCTATTCAACACTGCTTGCACCCTATTGTACTAGATATCACTCCTCCTTACCTTCCATGCTAAGGCATTCAAGTCTGAAATGAGGTCCTCTTGTGTGTCACCAAAAATGAACAAGTTTGGTTGTCCAACTGGCTGAATCTCCTCTCTTCCAGGAATGGGCAACTGTTGGAGAACCATGGTTTACCTAACCTTGTTTGCACCTTTAAGAATTTCAATCATATTAAAGTGTTGACTGAGCATCTGGATAGGTCTACAAAGTCTGATGACTGTCCCTCACCTTTCAAGAATGAAAATATCCAAATTGGATGCAAAGAACGTTGGTTTACTCAAGGCAACTTCTAGGTTCAAATGGTCATTTTGATCAAATGAATTAATGCAATGATGTGGAGCTTGTATTAGGGTTTCTTAGGGCTTAACTCATCAATTTTGATGATTTGAAGCAATCATTTACTTTTCCTTCCTTACCGATTTCATGAAATTGTCAAATTTGCTCCTCCAAAAAGGCTACTAGAATTAGCCCTAGTTTCTAGTGAAAATTGTTCACCCTGCTCAATCTGTTAAACTTCATGACAAACCCTTGGAGATGTGGTCTATTGATGATGAAGACTCAAGGATTTTTTCTATGGCAAGTACTGTATGGACTGTTTGAGGACTGTCCCACAAAAGAGGCATTTTTCAAGGGTTTTTGAAGGTTTTAGTGAGGGTTTGCAAATTGAAGATCTTCTCCATGATGCTAGACCCACTTTAAGTGTTCAAACCTTGCTATGACATCTATCAAACACTTCAAAGGATCCAAAGGCCAACTTAGAATATTGTCATTATGTCAAACAATTGCCATACTGCTGCCCTTACACAGAAAAAACAGTCTAGAGGACTGGGACAACAATGTTTTTAAAATTTTGCATACTTTTTGAACATTTGTAAACCCAATACAATGAAAGTATATCAAATATGGATGCAACAAAGACTTAACATGAGTTTGAACACCCTGCAAAGCAAATAAGAAGGGATTTTTATAACTGTTGTTCATACACCGCCATTACTGCACTTTAACAGTATTAATACTGTTACACTTTCTTTCTTTGTTTTAATTCACTTCTTCACTCTGTCCCTGGTCTGCAAAAAGGTGTTAATGGCAAAGTAAAACAATACATATATCCTCTTCAAGGATCTTGTAAATTTGAACACTTAAGAAGATGCCTCAAAACATGACAGCATTATGAGACTGTGACAAACAAATACACCTTTCTAGGATCCTTATTTAGGTCCTTTACAATCAAATTGTGCATCTTGTTTTCTTAGCATTAAAAACATCTATAAATACATTCCATGATGCATGAAAGGGGAATACATCATTCCATACTATCCATTTAGAGAGGTTGGTAATGAGGATCTAACAATGAAACAGTGACTCACTGTTTTGCAGTCTATTTACACCTTTGCTTCTTGCATCCAACCAAGTCATGAGAGAGACAAGGATGGTAAAAGGAAATGTTAACTCTTGCCAACTTAGTTCTTCTTCAACATTTCAAAGTACAGTTCTATGAACAGTAAAGTACCATTCAAACAATTTTAAGAATACCCAAGCCAAGTTGATCACTTCACATACTTGCCATGGGCTTACAAACACTTGTGCATTGCTAGAAAAGGAAAATAGAAGTATGATACAGTATGTACAAAGGATCCAAAAAATTTCCTCAAAGCCATGGATGAAGAGACTTTGAAGAAATCAGTTGGACCATGAATGATCTTCCATTGGAACCACAAAACAATGCCTTTCTCAAGAGTACTTCAAACAAAACCTGTTCCAAATCACTACCCAAACATCAAATGAGTTCACAACAATCAAAAAAAGGAGTAGTACGGACTCATGGAGCCATGGTACGGACTGTACTCTCAAAAGTGCAGAAAAACTAGTTAAAACTCACAAAATACAAGAACAAAACAAGTATTTCTTTTATTTTTCCAACATGAACCACACATACAATGATGGGAACATGGTTTTTATACATGTGCCAACTTATTGAAGCCTTTGTATGGACAGGTACAGGCTGGAACTAACCAAAACCACCAAAAGTCACTTTTTTGCACTTTTTGACAGCTTTTTTATAACTTTTGACAACTTTTGTTGCTCAAAAAGTTGCATTTTGACTCTCGGTGACTTGGCACTCAAACCAATGGATAAAAATCATTAGAAACACTAAATAAACATGCTCCAATGCCTTTCAAGGCTTTACAACATCAAAAATTCAAAAATGCTCATTTGGACCCAAAATTGACAGTTTTTGGCCCACTGAGAAAAAAACAAAAATCTTGGAAACTCTTAAACACAAATGAGTTCCAAACCTTATTACACCACAAAAAAAACCTATTAAACCTACTAGAAGCATAAAATAAACACACATGCTTAATTTGTAACAAAATGTTATACCTGCTAGGATTTGAGCATTCAGGTGCTCAGGTGCTCCTGCACCAGGAAGCCAAGAGCTTTGAGCATAGCCAAAATAAATGACCACTCAATGCGATCATATGCCTTAGTGAAGTCAATCTTAAGAAATATTTCCCACTGCTTGGAGCATCAAGCCCATTCCATCCCTTCCCAAACAACAATAATATTATCGAGAGTAAACCTGGACTTGATAAATCCAGTCTTCTCTGGTCGGACAATCAAAGGCAGGAGATGACGAATCTTGAGAGCCAAGGCTTTAGCAATGATCTTGTATGAGACATTGAGCAAGGTAATAGGCCTCTGATTGCAAATTTCCTCCGGATCCCCAGCCTTATGGATAAACTTAATGTTTCCTTTGTTAATAATCTATCCCAGGGACTAGGAATGAAAAGCTTCAAGGTAGATCTTATGAAGGTCGGGACCAACACAAGGCCAAAAGGCTTTGTAAAACTCGCAAGGGAAGTCATCACACCTTGGTATTTATCATCTGCCATAAAGAAAATATCATCCTTGAGGTCATCAATGTTCAACAATTGATCGCAAAAGGTCTGTTGAGCCTTTGAAATCCTTTTGGGTACAACAGCTACGCAATCTTGCAAAGCTTGGTCTCTGGCCAGACAATTTCCTTGTGTTGTTAACACCTTCTCATAATGTCGGACAAAATATTGAAGAATATCAAGTAGCTTGGTGAGAACAACATGACCCTCTTTGATTTTCTTAATCCCCACAAAGGTATGATGAGCACACAAAGCTTAAAAAATAAATTTGGAGGGTCTATCACCCACCTTAAGCCAATACAATCTGGCTTTGATTTGAGCTCCTCTAGCAGAGTAATTATCTACAACTTGTTTTTGATGGCAGAGCTGGGCTAATTGAAGTTTCCAGTTAGAATAGAAAGGATTCGAAGCCAGAGCTTTTGTGGCAACACAACGATCTTTGGTGATTGCGTCATATGAGCGCTTGTAGTACATGGCAAGCTATCTATCATAAATGCGGAAAAACCTTGCAGAGTGAGTAATGGCATCATTCCACCACACAATCCAACTAGTGTGATGATGTGGCCTGGGTTCCAAATTCCAAACTCTTTGAATGTGGGCCATCGGGGCCTGATGATGCAAGAGAGATGTGTTGAGGTAGAACTGCATCTTGAAAGGATGCATCCTAGCTGGCTGCCATTCAATGCTAAAATTTATGGGGAAGTGATCAGACAACATCACATCAACGAGTGGAGAGACGGGCAAATCTTGATCTTCAGAATAAGAAAAAAAAGTTTGCATTGTTATCATGGCACAATCAAGCCTTTTAAAAATTCTATCAGAGCCAGCTCTTAAATTAGACGAAGTGTGCCAAACCCCACCTGGGAAATGGCGGTTGGTATTAAGATCGAAAAGCCAATTTATTACACATATAGTACCAAGCTTCTCTATCGCCAGCTGTCTATCGAAAATGAAAAATCTTGTCCTTATCTGATGCCACCTCAACCATATTGAAATATCCACACATGACCCAAGTTGCAGGTGGCAGAGCATTCGCAATCCAACGCCATAAGTGTGATCTTTTGACCACATCATTAGGAGCATAAACATTATCCCAATGGAATGATTTTTGATTGACAACAAAACCCATATAGCTCTCTGCATGGGGTCAGAACCATGAGAAATAACTATAGAAAGCCAACAAGGGGAAATGAGAGTAGCAACTCCACCTCGACCAGCCTCATGTTGGGAAGAAAAAACCAGGCTATCCGGCCAAATAATATGGCATACAGCAGTAAGTGTGAAACAATAATTTTAACTTCCTGGAGGCAGAGAACATCCAGACCAGAAACACATTGATGAACATCTCTAATAGAATATTTTTTGGTGAGGTTTGTGAGACCTCGAACATTCCATGAGATGTAATTCATGAAAAATCTTGCATATCATTCTCATCCCCAAGAGAGGAGAAGCTATTGCACAAAAAATCTGAACTAAAACCAAGAAGAGAGTCCCCACTGGAAATAACTCTTCGCTTCTCGGAACCACCATCTGCAATCTCCATATGCCCAAAAGGGTTACAAGAGCGACACAAAGATTGTGGAGCATAAATCACAGGTGTATCTTGAGGAGTGCAAATCAAAAGGGGTCGAGAGGCACCCTCAGAAGAATCCTTCCTCAATTGACTAGGGTTTGAAACCAAAGCAAACGACATAGAGACCACCTGGGCAGACAGTGCCTACAGAAGAGTCTCCACTGTCAGCTAAGAACTTGAACCGATGGGGTGCTTTTGGGTAGAAGCCACAAAGTTCTTGCCTTTGCGAACCACAGTGGTCCATTCATCCTTTTTTTCTCCCCTCCACAGGTTGAGAGTTAGTTTCCTTAACCAGGGATTTCGTCTTTGGCACATCTAAAGGACAATCCTTGATTTTGTGCTCTACCGACTGGCACCTAAAATAGGTGTTGGGAAGATTCAAATAAAGCACCTTCTGGGTGAAGGTATTTCCACCCACTTGAATATCAATAGTTTCTTTGAGGTAATAGGAAAGGTTGACCTCAACACAAACCCTCTTTTGAGGGTGAGCATTGAAAAAATGGTCTAGTTCAAGACAAATAACTTTTCCAACAGACTGAGCAATAGTTTGTATGAAAGGCCAACAAAGAAAAGGAAGACCAAGGAACTCAACCTAGACCCAAACTCTCAACTTTTTTTCATCTAAGATAGAAAAGTTTTGAGACCAACGCTGGAAAACTAGAAGGGAAGACCGAATGGTCCATGGCCCATGAGAGAAGATAGCCTCAACATGGGAAGGGTTTGAGAAGCAAAACAAAAAAAAACCCTTGGTGAGGCTTTGAACGCCATCAAGCTAGACCCTATGAGGAGTCCAGGCTTTGGCAACCCATTCACATAACATGCTTTCAGGAGGGATCCTACCCACAAAATATCCTATCAAAGTGCATTTTTCAAACCACTCACAGACATTATCAAAATCTTGAATAGGAAGCACAACATCAAGGGAGAACATACCTTGTGAAACAATTTCAGAACAAATTTGTGAGGGCTTTTGTTCTCGGGCACCATGAGTATCCGTTGCAACAACTCCAACACCAACATCAATTGTTGGGCTAAAGTTGGCTGGAGCTATTAAAAACTCTAAAATCCCATAGTAAATGCGGTTTGACATGCAAGAAATTTTTTAGAAAAGTAGTACACAACCTAAAACCCTAGCAGAGCTCCCCGATCTTTGACATCCACGCCGTTCTAATATTTTGATGACTCTTAATCATTGCTACTTTGTTTTTATTATGTCTCTTTCATTAGTAAATCTGCATGCTAATTATATGTTAACTCATTAATATTAATGACTAAACATTCTTAATAATAGTAATGATTGATTGTTGATCCATGTTGGCTATCTTTGTTGATCGTATGATTTGGCTATCCATAGTTGGTCATCGTATATGCATTTTTTTCCATAATTTTTGCCAATATTTCCATATAGTCTTGTATTTTGTTATCATTATGTATAAGGATAATACGAGGTTTCTTAGTATTAATATTAATTGACAAAACCTTGTTTGGCTTTTACGGATTGAATGAGAACATGACAAAATAAATCTAAGTATTTTATTACTTTCATAGATGATTTTTCTTGTAAAACTTGGATCTATTGTTTGGTTAACAAATTAGAAGTTTTTGGTACATTTGTTGAGTTCAACCAATTAGTTGAAAAACAAAGTGGTCAATTAATTAAAAATATCAAATCAGATAATGGGGGAGAGTATAGGTCAAATATGTTTCTAGATTATTATAGAGGACATGGGATTCAAAGAGAGTTTACCACTTCTTACACTCCACAACAAAATGGGGTTGCTAAGAAAAAAATAGAAATATTGTTAAAATGGATCGAAGCATGATGAAACAAATGAACCTAGAAACATTGTTAACATGGCCCATTATCTAGTGGCATTGTTTGTGTTCTCCCTCCTAAATATATAGAAGTCCCTCAATTGGATATTTATAAGGGAAAATTTGATCCCTTGACTCATGTGAAAACATTTCAAACTTTGTGTAGTGATTTTGCTCATGGTCAAAGACTTTTGGCTAAATTGATTACTATAACATTTAGAGATAAAGCTTTGCAATGGTATTATTCTTTGCCTTCTTATTCAATTACATCATTTCAACAATTAGCTAATGCTTTCATTAAGTAATTTCACAGTAATATTGGTCCTAAGATTACTTTGACTGATTTGATTCATTGTAAGAAAGATGTTAAATAAAAAGTGATTGATTTTATTGGTAGATATAATCATTTGTATTCTCAAATTTCTTATCCTATGCCTGATCATGATGTCCAAAAACCTTTATTTCTAATTTGCAAAAATAAATTAGGGATAAGCTTCTCTTTTCTGTGTTTACTTCCTTTATGCAGTTGTGCGTAGTGCTTCATAGCTATCAACTTCAAGTGAGTCAATTTGAACAATATTCTTCAATGGCTCTAGTTGATAAGAATGAAAGTACTCAACAACCTTTTGCAAGGTTAAAACAAAAAAGGGGTACATCAAGTTCAATGGCAACAACAATACCCAAGTAGCGTCTGGGACAACACATGTGCCTCCTTAATCCAAGTATTTTAGAAAAGAATTTACTCCTCTTTTTGAATATTTGCATAGCATTATGACACAATTTTTGAACAAAAATGTGTTGAAACTTCCTCCCATTAAACCAATTGACACCTCCAAAAAATTTCCACCTTATCATGATTCTAAATCTTTTTGCCAATATCATTGTCAACCCGATCATGACACCAAAAAGTGTTATTCCTTAAGGAGTAGAATTCAAGACCTTATTGATAACAATACCATATATGTAGCTGGTGTGAATGAAAAAGGAAATAAATATATAGCTCCTCCTAATCAAAACCTCCAAATGTTTACTAATCCTTTTCTTTCTCATTCTACTAATGTGATTGAGTTTGAGCATCTTGCCTTTTCTCTTAATGATCTTGGCCCTGAGTCTAATAATGTGGTGAGTTTTATTGATAAACCTAGACCTCCTAAGGACCTATGTATTACCTTTGATCCTAATGAAATTATTTAATCACTTGATGGCCCACTATATATTACTACGAAAATCAAAGACATACTCTTGTAAGGGGTGCTCATTCATCCAGTGTGTATGGTGAATGTGATAACTGAAGAATATCATTATAACTTACAATTGGATCAAGTAATGTATGATAAATCTAACATGGTGATTAAAATCTTTGATGGTTTCTTTTGTCTCTTTATTGGCTCTATTACTCTTCCCGTTGAGGTTGGTACCAAGTGCTTAGATGTCATTTTTTCTATCATTCCTACATCGGATCAATTTCATTTGAAGTTGGGACATCCTTGGCTCTCTTCCATGCAATTCCTTCTACTATTCATAATTTTTTAAAATTTCCTCTTAATGACAAAATCATAACAATTAATCATAGCATGTATCAACCCACGGTGAGGCGTGGAGATGTTAATCTTGATTACTTTTGGTCTAAACAATTTGAACCTCTTAAGCCTTGTAGTTATGCTCTTTTTCAATCTTATCAAAAGTGGAAAAATGAGATGATTTTATCCTTGACTAATCTTAGAGATCCTAAACTCATCCCTCTTCTTCATGATACACCTATTCCTCCTCCTCATGATGGACCCAGTCTCCTTCCTACACCCTATATTCCTCCTTTATATGTTGCAGTTTGACCTCCTACATCTTACAAAGGAAAGCACCTTTAACATATCCTATTTTTCAACCTAAAAAATCTTCTCCCATGCATCCTTCTTTAAAAGAAGAGAAGAAGCCTATTCCTATTGATCATAAACCTTAACAACCCTCAACTAAAACTAAAAGAAATCATTGTATGAGAGAACATTGATGGAGACACCATGCTAAGGCTCATGAACTTGATTCTCAACCCATTTCCTCCCCAAAGAATCTGAATGTTGACATGATCCCATTTGTCTATCCTTCGCCTAACCCTATGGAGGAAGTTCAACCTAAATCCCCAAGACATAAAATGCTTAAGAAAAATGATGGTTCATATTCTATTCCAATTAAAGATCCTATTTTTATTAATCTTGATGAAGAGATGGATGAAAATGGTGTTCATGCTAACAATGTTGATGCTAATGATTTCAATGATGAATATGAATATGTTGATGTTGACAATTATTTATCTAAACAATTTTCACGAGCATTAATTCTAGCTCCTAGTAACAGACAAAGTGATCCGTCATTGGAGCATGGTCCTTGTTTGGACCTTGTGGTATCTCCATCTACCATGCTCAAAGTTGCTCCTCTTGCATATTTTCCACCTTCTCAAAACAAAGTTGAGAAATATTGGGAGGTGGATGACTTGTTTGATTAGCTTCATCTTATTGGCATTTTTAATGATAATGTTATGATTGCCATTGATGGACACACACTTGCTATGAGATCACTTTTTGTATGTATGAGTTATGCTCAATCGGTATTTGTTTCAAACCAGTATTATGTTATAGTCTTTAGACTATTGGTATCTTGCAGAAAGTGTTTACCAATCTCAAGCGGTTCGAGGATCTCAAGTGGAATGAAGCAAAGGAACTAGAAGTCGCAGTTATCATTTTCCCAGTCTTCATTTCTGTCAACCGGTAATCTGTTTAATAGTTAAACCGGTATTACTCTGAGTTACCAACCAGTAATCAGTAAAGTTGTATAAACTAGTAATACTCTATGATGAGTTACCAACTGGTATATCTTTGTGATGAGTTACCATCCACTGACACTTTGATGGTGATTTTGTGTCATGTTACCAAATGTGTCTAGATACAATGAACCTAGGAACTTGCAATGTAATCCTATTGGACCGACATGAAATCAGATTCCTTTTAAGGACATCATGTCTAGGGTTTTAGTATGTGTGTAGCTATTAGGGTTTGTGGTGGTTGATGAGTTCTTGTATGTGCGATCTTAACAAAAAAGATCAAGTCTTTGTGCTGTAACAGAGTGTGGATTTACTGAAGACTGAAGTAATGCTGAAATGCATTAGCAATGAGCTATCATGGATCTAACTAAGAATACTGTGCTATTTGATAGATCATACACTTGTTGATTACTCACATCTTTGACAAGTTAGAAACCCTTAACCGGGTAGGCCTAGAAAAGCCTTTGTAAATCCTCTAACAAGGTGATTCACATCTGTGGATCTAAAATCCTCTCACAAGGTAGTCTTTAATCGGACTTATCTCCTAACAGAGATTGAGATGAGATTCCTAACAGGATCTGTTCTAGTAAAGAACATTCACTAGTACATTCGGAGCTGATTTCCAATGGCAGTTTGTCGGATTTGTGATGAATTTTCATCGGAGTGTCGACAAAATCCACCATTGAAAACTCAACGTCAGATTGGCCGATGATGCCATGCCCATTGGAAATTCGACAACCAATGAACTCTGCCGACAGTCAAAGAAGTCATCGGTTGAAAGCTTGGTATTCATCGTAATTTCGACGATGATAATTTTTATCAAAAAATAATAATTATTATCACCGAAGATAATTATTATCATCGATATAAAAGAGCCATCGAATGAAGGAAACATCGATGAATTCTAGAAAGGACTCACCGAAGATAATAACTTCATCGACAAAAGATATCGAAGAAAGTAGAGAGGGTCTTCATCGACGGGAAAAGTTCTCGAGGAAATAATACTATCGGTGTAACATAAAAAGGACCCACTGAAAGGAGCGTTTTCATTGAAATAATAATATCGATCAGACAAAAGGAAGCTACATCAATAAAAGATATCGATGAGCATATAGGTTTTGAGGAGGTTAAACTTCATCGGCAAAAGATATCGAAGAAAGCAGAGAGGGTCTTCATCGATGGGAAAAGTTCTTGAGGAAATAATACTATCGGTGCAACATAAAAAGGACCCACCGAAAGGAGCGTTTTCTTCGAAAGAATAATATCGATCAGACAAAAGGAAGCTACATCGATAAAAGATATCGATGAGGATATAGGTTTCGAGGAGGTTAAACTTCATCAACAAAAGATATCGAAGAAAGCAAAGAGGGTCTTCATCGACGGGAAAAGTTCTCGAGGAAATAATACTATTGGTGCAACATAAAAGGGACCCACCGAAAGGAGCGTTTTCATCAAAAGAATAATATCGATCAGACAAAAGGAAGCTACATTGATAAAATATATCGATGAGGATATAGGTTTTGAGGAGGTTAAAAGGCATGTTCTCGATATGCATGGTTTTGTTGATGTAACTTTATCGGTGAAGAATGATAAGGGAAAATAAAGAAAAGCTTCGGTGAAATAATATACTCATTCATCGACGGGGCATAGTGATATCGATGAAAGAAGTATTTCGATGGAAAAATAAAGGAGGACACCGAAGCCCAAGGTTTCTTTGACATAAGACCCGATGGATATCAGATATGTTTCGATGAGGAGACAGCTATACTAACCGAATACAATATTTCAATGAAGGGAAAAAATACTTGACCGAAGTAATATTCGAAACAAAAGTATTGTCGATAGAAACAAAAAGATCGATGGACTAAAGAAACAAATGATCAAAAGACATATCCTCATCGAAATGATTATTGATTACCGCAAAAATCAGAAACAAATCCCATAGAAGGTCACATCGCCATTAAATTCAAATGTGTGCCCGAGTGACCGTTGTCCAAACCGCCATTACTAATTGATTAAATACGCCATAAGTAGTGGATCAACATCAAAGGACATAGCATTAAGGAATTCATAGGCGACGAACTGAAAGAAAGAATTGGGCAAATTCATAGATAAAGCTCAGTAATTCCAAGTAAGTTGTTTGCACACAGACCTCTTTTTTAAAATTCAAATGGAATCATCATCTAAAACTAATAAGACCAGAAAGAGAAAAGAACCTATCACTGCAGAAGAAAAACCTAAAAGACAGAAAAGGGAAGGGCGTTCTTTGGCCCTGGACTTGATTAACTAGTGGCCATCATCCAGTTTGAGGTCCAAGAAGATTAGAGCTGATAAGGAAGGCCTGGAGGACTGGTTTGAGGATCTTGGAGACATATGGACAGAATTGAGAGGGTATGAATTATTCATATATGGGCACAACAGAAGAGTTGCCCCTCAACCTATCAACAATTTATGGGGAATGAACTTAGGAAGGTTAGCTGTGGCTAATGTATTCATGAATGTGGAGCTCATGAAGGCATTGGCAAACAATTATGACCCTAAAACCAGGACCATATATAACTACATGGATGAGCCAATTCTTGCAATCAGAAAGGAGGTTATTGACACCATGTTCGAGTTGGATTGGGGATTTGAAGAATTGATTGACCTCAAGAAGTTAACAAGTGAATATTTTAACCTAGAGCACATTTACAAAACATGGAGACTCCCTATACATAGACGTAGGAATGCAGGGTCCTTAGTGCCACTAGGTCAGGATGACAAAGATCCCTATGATGTCAACTCTTTCCATCCTTATTTCAAGTATACCTATTACTGTGTTGCCCAAGTGCTAGGGATAAAAGCCCATCCTTTGATGGATATTGCAGCCATGGTCGTTTGTGCCGATTTGCAGTCTAAGGACCCCCGCTTCTTTGTTTTTTCTTCTTATTTGGTTGAGGTTTTGAATCATGGGTTAGAAAATTTAAAGGGGGATGTCATCAATGTTCATTTCAAGCATTATTCCTTACTTATGCATATGCTATTGTATGTGGGCCAAGATGAAGGGTTATGGCCAGAAGAGTTGTGTGTCAGGACATATGACAATGCTGGGATGAGAAAACCAATGCAACTATGGGTTTCTTCATGAGACCAGAGGTATGTGAATAATCAATATTGGCATTTTGAGGAGTTATTTTTCAAGCCATTATATAGACTATTGGGATGCCCGTGTGATCATTCCCTTGCACCAGAGGTTTAAAGATTCCTAAGACCAAAAGATTTCGCTGAAGATCCCTCAATTGAACACAATTGGGGAGATTGGTATTGTTTTTCAGGTTGCACACAAGTTAGGGTATATGGGTTCGAAGGGAGACAATACTTACTACCACTTATAGTCCCTAACAGAGTGGCTTGTTTGGAAATTGTGAGGCAACTGTCAATAGTGAGTATAGAACATCTGACAAGCCATGGGAAACAATCAATTGTACCTGGGTTGTTAGTATTTTTAGATTTTATTGTGAAAAGTTCAAAGAGTTATGGCTTGCTGCAAACAAAATTGGATTATTATGGCATGGGTATGGGGGATCCAAGGCCCAATTTTGATCCTGAAGGATACATAAGGATAGCTTGGTCATCACAAAAGTTGAAGGCTGGAGAGCATAAATCTTACCTACTGGATGACCTCATTAAGAACATTGGCAGAGAAGAGGCTAGAGTGAAGTGAATAAAGTTTGAGAAAGCAATGAAGGCTTATAAATGGAAGCTTTTTAGAAGGAAAATGGATGAGAATGTGCTACAAAAGATTGAAGATCCCTTGGAGTTGGCCAACAAACTAATGGAGAATGAATTAGAAATACTTGAGGGAGTCCTGCCTCATGTTTTTAGGGATTACATTGATACTATTAGGAATACAGAGCCTTTGGCTCATATGTCTCCTGCTTCCACATCTGGCATCATTCCATTGACTCCTCGAGAGGATTAGCCCCCTGATTATGCAGAGGATACACCAATAGACTTGGCAACAAGACAACTGAATATCCCAGAAGTGGCTGACATCGGATTCCTAGAGCATGAGGATTTCATTGCTGATAGTGACTCCATTGCTTCCAAGGAGTTCACCGCATTCCTCTATCAACATAAAGGATCTCAAATTAGGAATAACATGAGAAATAGTGAAGAAGAGTAGCAACTTCAAAAGTTACAAGAGGAGATGGATCTTGTGATGAGAGAAATGACACCTGAGAAGGGAAGACAGTTGCTTAAGGAAGCTGGTGTGCTATTATACTCTGGATGGGACATGAACTCTGCCTTGTTGTTTGATGGATTCCTCAAGAAACAAGACCCAAGTAAGCAAATGATACCAAAAGAGATTGATAAACTCTTTAGAGGATCAGGATATGATCCAGATCAGAAGGCTCTTCTACAGTGCGCTATCTATCCCAAAGATAAAAAACCGATATTGGTTGATACAGAAGAAGCTTTTGGACATTTGATGGTGCAATAGGTAGGAAAGACTGACCCTAGAACAACTGCCAAACTAAATTTGGATGTCACTAAACTAAACCAAGATGAGAAAACCGATGAAGAAAAATAGAGGCTGCAAGCAAGATTGCTTCAAATTGATACAGGTACCAGTCAAACAGGGATGACATACGGTGTTGACAGAGATGCCATGGATGCCTTGACAGATGCTATGTATTGGAGGAACAGGGCCGAAAAGACATCTTAGCAAGTAAAAAAGGAACAGGAAAAGATGGATAAGTTAGTTCTCAAGGTCGTTGAGCATAGATTCAAAAGTATGCATAAAGCGGAAAAATCGAACCCTAGTTGTTCCTCCCACTCCACTCCAAGGAGAGAGAAAGGAGGGTCACTAGGGTTGACGGTTTTCACTTAGGAGAGACTTTACATTCAAAAGAGGGGTTGAAACCCACAAGATCCAATCCCACGCAATGCAAGACTGGATTTTAAATGAGTTTCAAGGGTTAAGACATCAAGGATACCCTCTTTTGTAAAGAATGTAGATAGGAAGATTGAACTAGGAATGCATGTAAAGTAAGAAAGATTCACTTATAAACAGAGATAGGAACACAGGATGAAGCTACGGACCTGAAATTAGCAGTAAAATGTTGAGACGATGCTGTTCTGCAAATTTGAGCGAAAGTTGTCGGGACGATGGCGCCCGGAGTGCACACGGTCCTCCGAAAAATCTGCGAAATGAAGGGGGATATGTTCGTCTCTGCACAAGGATTCCAGATCTTCAATTACAGCCGCGTACCTGCAACCTACACACAGAAAAGAGAGGACGATTGGGGGGTTAGGGATTAGGGGTTTGCCTTTAGGTCAAACCCCGGTTTTGGAATTAACCAAGAAATGAGAATGTTGTAAATGTAAATGTTTGTAATGTAAACAAGTACTGATACCTTGTTGTAAGAATGTTTGTATTCTTACATGCGAAGGTGTAATGAATGTTGTATTTTGTATGTTGTAAGTGATCTTCTCTTCAATGGTTGAATCCTTGTCTTGAATGCAACACCTAGCCTTGAATGGAGACTTAGAATACTCAATTGCTTGAAGGAATGCTTGAATGCTTGAATGTTTGAATGTTTGAATATCGCTTCCACGTCTTGCTCTTGCTTATTTTCTTCCTCTTTTCTCCTCTCTTTCTAGGAGAGGAAAAGTAGTTTATATACTTGTCAATTAGGGTTGAGAGACTGATTTTTCCGACCTTAGGCCGACCTAGAAACATTATTTTCCGAATTGCAAACTTAAAGACCCGATGCCCAACAAGAGACCGGGACCAAAATAGGGCCAGGGACTAGGGCGTTGGGTGCCAGGGACCAGGGTGCTGGGCTCCATGGTCCCACCTCCTGGGACAGCAGGGTGCAAGGAAGGATCAAGCCAAGGTGCAGAAATATGCAGTTTTTGATGTCGCAAGAAGGTTTCGGGGTCTCCATTCAGGTTCAACGTTGCGCCGCCATCGTGAAGATCCAAATGCAGGCGAAATTGCAAGTGTCACAATTTTAGGACGCTACAGTATGGTGCAGGTTGCAGAAATCTATTGGAAGACATACATTGGAATAGTCAAAGCTTTGAAAGAGCATGAAAGGCTCAGGTCTTGGTTGGAAGGCATGATGAATGACAACAATTTGATGAATCCAGGTGAGAAAATTGAAGCCGAGGCTTACTTGAAGTCCCATGATGAATTGGCAAATCAATTAAGGAAAGAGCTTTAAAGGCTGGATGATGGGAATACCCCTAGGGTGCCCTCTTTTTACAGTAATGGTGAGTTAGTATCGTTGGAACAGTGGAAACAAGAGTTTAGTGATGAGAAGAATCGAGCAGTAGTAGAGTTGAATCGGGACAAAGAATTGTCACTTTGTGTTAACCATATTCTATCCAATCATTTCCAGACAAAAAGCAACATGAGGACACTAAACAATGACGTTTACAATGTATAAAGATGATAAGTACATTCAACACATAGGAATGGTGAACTTGTTTATCTTCCAGTTTGTTAACAAAAGTGCTAATTAAAATTTATATGCTGAAAAGCCACGATGCTTGGTGACAATGTATACCCTCATATAAATGAGGGAACTTTTGTAACAATAAGGATCATTAGAGAAGAAGTAGAATATAGCCTCAGGCTTACTATTGTACCATTTTGTGAACATACATAATATAATCAGTCGTCTTTCCTTTGTGTATATGTTGTGGATTACTACATCTTTCTATAGGCAGTTGCTTGTGATATTATCTAAAGGAGATAAGGTTACTTGTGTTCTTCCAGCAAAACTCTGTGTTTCATATTGTGAATTTGAATAAAAGATTTACTTGCGAATATAGTTTTGTATATAGTGCACTGCATATTATCTCAACCATGGTGTGCCTACATATGTATATAGTTTTGTTTATAGGTGCAAAGCCTGAGGTTCAATGTCGAACTTGGTTGCTCTGATACCATATGTAATATTTCATTAATTCTATACTTAAAGAAAATAAATTGTGATCTATATTAAGATAAAAAACTGAGCATTTCAAAATAAAACATAACTACTTCAGTTGAAGGAGAAAAGTACTAACTAAATGTTCTTCAACATAATAAGAATCTAACTAATTTATCTAAAAGGAAGGTAATCTTTTAACGATAAAAAACATTGAAAAAATATTATTAAGCTAATCAATATGAGAAAGGAATTCAAATGGCCAGTTTCATCACTTAGATAAAGCATCACCATCTTGGCCAAGGTTTTAACATTGCAAGCACCAATGCGTTGTTAGTTTTCACCTCCCTTGCTCGACTTGTACATCCAATTCTTGAGGTCAACAAACTCACTAGTTACCAACCGTCTAAACAAGCCATCTTCTTAATATGTACTAACAATAATGGTTATTAATGACCATCATATGATAAATAGCATACACTTGAGCCAACTAACTCACTGGTTTACTAACCAACTATTTAGTGAACTGCTTAATGTCTACTAAGAATAACGGTCATAAATGACCATCATAAGATAATTAACATACACTTGAGTCAGTTGATTCATTGGTTACAGAACTTCTAGGTTTAGCTGATCCAATTCGTTACATAACAATCTCATGTCTACTGACATTAACAGTTTACAAGGACCTTCATGGGATTGTGACATAACCTAACAAGCCAACTGCTACAAATCTCTATCTCTAACAAGCTTCAACTGTCATCATGGAATTAAACCTAATACAATATTGGTTCCCTTATTTAGCTAAATTAACACATCATATTATGACTCAACAAAAAATACGGTTCTAATATATTTTTTTGTCTTTCTATATTCCCAAAAGTATGCATCTAATTGATGATAAGAATCCTTCTTCGGGTCTTGCAACCATGGAGACTAGTTATAATCTGATTATAACCATCCTATAAGATAGAAACCAACCTAGGAGCCTCCAATATATCAAAAAATGAGAAAGTAGCAAGCTTACTGTACAAAGATAGTGATCACTATAAAGTTGTAGTCAAGTTCAAAGCATTGATTTGTGGGAACAAAGGGTTTCATATGGGGATAGAGCAGTCTCATGAAATATCATGATAGTCATAATCATAATCTAAAGAGTAGTCAAATCTTCAAGATAGATTGGTGATAGTGCAGTCATTCATTAATTGTTTTGGACATTTCAAGCTATGTTTTCCTAATAGATGGTCAAGTATAGAACAACAACACTCAGAAAATATAGTCTAGAGATATTGCAGTCTACAGTAAAGCCAATAGGAAATCATACCTAGTACCAAATAAAATGACAGTAATCAAGTCTATTGAGTGAAAAAGAGCAGGGTATAAGTTTCTAAAAGGTTTTGTCAAACCTTAACGACAAATAACACGTTATTGTTGCAGCATTGTCAAAACTTGACAAGAACAACACCTTATAACCTCAAGAGGCATAGCAGTCATAGGACAACTCATGTCAAATGTGCAACTCAATACAATAAATAATCTTAGTTTGTAGCCCTATAGCATCATAATGCAGTCCTTGACCAAGTATGCATACAAGAAACATCTAGTTCTATTAAGGCACAAGCATCAAAGCTAGAGGTTATGACAACTAGTCAAAAACATCAAGTACAAAATGGTTAGTCTTAGTCACTAGAACACAATTTGCAACATGCATTAGGAGTTGTCCTCCTTACAAATAGTTAAACATTAAAAAGGTATTATCAAAGCTACAACCACAATTCAAAGAGGAAGCTTACAAAGATAGGACAAAGCTAGGTACAGTCATAAGTCAAGGCAAATACATAGTTGAAACTCAGTCCAAAATAGTGAAGAAGTGCAACAAATGACATGAGAAGTCTAAAGAAGTATTATAGCAATCATGAGTCAAGGATTAATGAAGATATTTTTTGCATCCATGATACAATCCTTAAAAGAATCCATGATACAATCTCAAACGCACTTTTTACCGTTCTCTTGGTGATTGTGCCCAATTGTGTATGTCTTGCTTATGTATGAAAATGGCATTTTATAGCTTTCCACCGACGATGTATTTGAGATGTCTTTGATTTAGATATGGCATGAGCTTAGTTGTAGAGTGAGACTAGGGAGTTGGACCATCTCAACCATGGTGCGCCTGCATATATATATAGTTTTGTGTATTCATTAAAGATTTTCATTTAATTTTAATCAACTAAAGAGAAATATTCATGACTTACAAGTAATAAAAAAACTTACAAGGATGAGGAATATTGATTACTTAGAAGTAAAAAAAAAACTTACAAGGATGAGGCATATTCATAACTTTTGCAGTCCTACCTTGGATATCAACACTAGAAGCAACTCATATTGTTCGTGTATAGACAAGACAATATGGGAGTTCATTATACCTAGCAACTTGTGGTGTTGTTGTTCGTGTTGGCTTTGTTGGACCCTGCAATTAAGATTCAATATACATTATTCAATAAGATTAACTATGCAACATAATGAAATATTGAAAAGTGTGTTACCTTGTTGAGCTTCGCTTGGTTTTGAGAATAGTTTAATATTCTCTACTTAACAGGGCCAACCACATGAAGGTAGAAGCTCATTTGGCCCCTCCCCCCCCGCAACATCACTCTAAATTCCCTATTAACATCTTATAACATTCATTCATTCATTCTTTCTACCATTAATAAAATATAGCATTCATTCATTAATATCACATAATGTTCATTAACACATAACATTAATTAACACACAACATTCATCAATATTAACTAACACATATCATCCATAACCATTAATTAGCACATAATTACATTCACTAACACATAAAAATCAGTCATTATCAAATAAGTTAGATTACAATCATTTCTTTCTTTGTTTTTTCTTTGAAGCTATGAAAAGACTAAGTGGAACATTGGTTTCTTCATCATTTCTCCCCTTTGTAGATGTTCCACCAACTGCTCGTGATCTCAATGTATGCCTAGTCCTATACTGAGGACGAGGACACTGAAGCGAAGGGGGGTCCTCTACAATAACAAAGAAATGGGTTAAATCTTTTTTTAAAAATTATTATTGTTACAAGTATTTCATTAATTTAGAGAACATAATTGTTGTTCTCTTTACTTGATGGGGCCACATCATTTTGTGTAGCCTCAACCTCAACATGTTGAACATCCTATAGATCACGTGGAGTTGAAATACTAAAGGTTACATTAATGCTGAACACCAATTGCAATTATATTTGTTTAAAGAAATAACAATGGTCCTCTTTACCTGAGTGGGGAACATCACGTTCTTGAGGTTGTGTACCCAGATCATGCTCCACTTGCTCACCACTGACTACATGCTCTAAAATATTAACAAAAAAGGTTACATTAATTACTACTCTAATTACAAATTAAGATGTTTAATTGTATTAATAACTAAATAAATAAATTTGAATAGCAAATGAATACCTCCACTACTGGGATGCACATCCGGACCTTCATGTGCAGGCGGTGTTTCACAATTAGCAGGCTGCATTCCCATGATATGCACATTGTTATCATTGCTTGCTTATTTAAAACAAATATAGTCACTTTCTATTGGAACTCAACATCAATTAGATTATTGGTAAAATATTCAATTTGAAACAACTTCCATTTAGCATATTTACCTGTGTGATGGATGCACTTGAATGTTGTGTATGCCCACTCAATTCTCATAGCCAATCAGCCATGGCTGAATAGCCTTGCTGGTAGGCAATTCTCTTGTCATCTTCTATGGGCTCTCTATTGAATTCAAAGCCCTGCATTTTTGCTTGGTACCGTGAATTTTGCTTGCAATGTTTGATTAAAAAAAAGCGTTTGCAATTTATTAATATTTTGATGCAATATTTCGTTTACATGAGATACTTACAATTCGTGCATCAAGTTTCATGTAACCACCAGAGCCGAGTTTGTGTTGCGCGTTCTTTTCTTGCCTTGCCTTGGTTGCCTTTGATGTGTCACTCAGTCTATAAAAAGTTTGAAATATGTTAGATTATATAAATATAAAGAGTAATTAATTAGTACATAATTACACTCTTAATAGTATCTCATACCTTCTTCTGGCATCTAGTGGTGTATTTCCTTTTTTCCTTTCAATTCTCTCCTTGGGATCCAAAATCAGGTCCTTCCACTCCCTCTTTGGAATCATGGGGGGACGCTCGTACTTTAGGTTCCTCTCCAAATGGGTCATGTATTGGTCCCTCACATACTTTAGATATGTGCCAACTTTTTAAAGGAGCTTGGTTTTGTCAAAGGTGTCATTTCCAAACCACTCAACCATTTGGTTTGTCAATTCATCTTTTAACCTTTTTTCTTGATCATTCCACCTTTTAAAGCAAAAACAAACCTGTTAGATTTAGAAATGAACTACAACTACATTTATTACACTTCAAGATATGGATCAAAGGAAAACTATTCTAGCAATGATATGAAATCAAAAGTGGATTAGGGTTAGTTCACATATGATGTACCACCTTTTATGTATGGTGGGCCCAAATATCTACAATGCAATGTCACAAAATGTTTATAGAAAATATCATTTCCTGCAAAAAATTCATGGGATCATTAGTCCAAAATGAGTGATCATAAAGTAAATTACAATTAGAGTATATATATAGATAATTTTAAAGTACTTGGAACCTTTTGTATCTTTAAGAAGCATTTCTTCGTCGCTCACCACCAATGTGGCCTGTAACATTCCCATACTAGCAATACGAGAAGATCCAGGAAATGATGGCATGTTATCAGCAGTAGTTGCCTCGGGCACATCCTCATGTGCATCTCCTCCGACAAAAAATGAATCCACTATGAAATGCCATTAGAATTCAAGAAAGAATGCTTGAAGGGAAATAAACACATGACAAAAGATATAGCAAAAGAGGGATCTACCAACAGTGGGCGGGCCAATATGATGTGCACTAGAGGATGTCTGCATGCTACGTGTTGCTGGCATTACAGTCGGCAATATAGGTGAGGGTAACCTCTAATGAGGCGGCGGCGACATTTGCACAGTAACATTGACAACACCTAAAGAATAATACATTAAATATATCAAACATTAAATATGAAAAGTGCAAGAATTGTAAACAAGGATGAACCTTTATTTTGAAAATTGACAGTATCAAGTATGACGTCTTTTGAGTACTCAGAGTGATAAGCCAAGAAAGTGATAATACAAGAAAATCATCATCACCTAAAGATCCTGCAACACCCTGATCGTGGGAACGACTTTCATGAGGGCAGATAAATTGCTGTAAAAACAATACGTACATATTTTAGTTAATGACATAAAAGAGAATAAAATATAGACCATTATTGAACTTTTGTTATAATTAAAGCTTTCATTACTACTTACTTGCAAGTTTTCTACTATCTTAAACAATAATTCCACCCTCTGTCATATCTCATCAGTGGTAGGATGTACGGCTGCCAAAGCAACAATCTCTTTTCTAATTTTTATAAGAGGCATTTTAAATAATTTCACAAGGTCTGTGGGATCTTCAGGGTCATCATTGCTTAACCCTAATGATTCCACATCCCTAGAAAGGTGCTCAGGTACTGCAAATCCCTTTCCCTTTCCCCGAACATCCTTCTGTGTCAAGAATATCATTAACAATTACAAAATTAGTATAAATCACTAAAAAAAAGAACATAATAATGTAATAGTTTGCTTCTATCTAATTTGTATAATTACAATGAGGTTTACCTGCTCGGTAGAAGTGTCACAAGCTACATCTCTGTCTGTGATATGTGATGGATCCATGTCGGTCTGTGACAAAGAAAATATATAAAAAACGTTAGTGAAATTACATAGTACACAACATGAACAACATGAACTCTGTAGACAAAAAGAGTATTAAATAATAAAAAGATGTCATCAAAATCATTGTAAATTTTTTAATTCCTTACCTTTACTTTATGTAGACTATGTAGGATCCTCAACTAAATGGTTGATGATGTCTGTAGTCAATGACCTATTCCCACCAAGGGTGACATCATTACACAGGGACTATACCTGAAATCAACACCATCAATTGAGCATCATAAGCATTACTACATTTGTAAGCTGATAAACAATAAATACATACATATCATAAGCATCAGAAGCATCACATGATGTGTCATCATATATGTAATTGAGCATCACAATTAGCATCACATATCATGTGTCATCATAAACATGTAATCCATCACATATGTATCATAAATCACCATCCATCACATAGGTAATAAACAATCCACGTTCTATAAATAAACACAAAGTTCAAAAAATGTCACATGCATCATCATAAACATGTGATCCATCACATATATATTTTAAATCAACATCCATCACATAGCTAATAAACAATCCAATTTCCATAAATAAACATAGTTTAAAAATTGTCACATAAATAGTCACTCTCCCTATCTCCATCTCCATATTAAAAGGTGCATCATGAATTAATTATGTAATGACATTAGAATTCAAAACATAATGAATTAATTATGTAAAAAAAATTCTATCAAGAAGTCAATATTAAATAGATAATATACTAATCGCATACCTCATACATTTCATTCTTCATCATCATGAACATCAAGGTCATCATCGCCATCATCATCATCATCATCATCATCATCATCATCATCATCATCATCATCATCATCATCATCATCATCATCATCATCATCATCATCATCATCATCATCATCGTTGTCATCATCATCATCATCATCATCAACATCAACATCATCATCAACATCTTCGCCATCACCATCACCATCATCACCATCACCATCACCATCACCATCACCATCAGCATCACCATCATTGTCACCATCACTGCCATCATCATCATCATCATCTTCTTCTTCTTCTTCTTGTTCTTCTTCATCATCATTCAAAAACTGTCGATCATGATCATCGTCCACTTCATCTTCTACTTCTTCGGTATCTTCTTCTTCCATCACATTATACTCTATTGGCCTTCCTCTTGGATCATGTCTAACAACAAATGACCAACCCGGTTTATGTGGAACCTCTGAGCAAAATACTTGCTCACATTAGGTTGGAAGAACATAGGGCTCATCCCCAACTGGTTCAAATGACCTTGTATTTAGCATTATAAAACCATTATCATGTTCAATAACAGTTCTATCAGGATCATTTTTATTCAATCATAGCCTATACCATTTGACGACGAACAAAAATAATTTGAAGGAATTAAAGTCACACTCAAGTATATCATCCAAAATGCCATAGTATCGATTTTGATACTGTTGAGGATGAATGTCATTTCTCGATGAAATATTTGTCACCTCAAAGACTGCAGTGATGCCAGAATCACAAGTTTTCTTAGTGTCATCCAACTTTTTAATGCAAAATTTATGACCATTGCAGCACATAGCGTTGTGGTGTTTGACCTATGACATGTCAAACATGTAAAATTTATTGCATTGTGAATTGCTAAACATATGGGTGATTAATAAATTTATACATACCTGTTTATCTCTTAAACCATATGCTAAATCAATTTCCCTTTGCGTAACATTGGAATCTCCATTACGATGTGCTTCTTTAACCAATGAAGCCACACCTTCCCATGTTAATGTGTGTCCATAATATTGACAATGTTCAATCCATACCGTCATCCAATCAAGATTGTTTGCAATATACAAATGTAGTGCATCCCACTCTCGACCAATTGTACAAAAAATAAATAGACGTCTTACAATCGATTTATTTTGAAGATTGAGAATTAATTAACTACAATAACATCTTATAATTACCTCTCACTTTCCTCAATCTACCTTTCCCCGTCAAGTACTCCCCTTTGAATTTGTTAATGGTGTTGGGATCCCAAATGCGATCCACGTGGATCTTTGCTGCAAACTTAGGAAGATATTCAGAAATGTACACCATAGTCTGGTATACCATATATCCCTCCACCATAGAACCCTCAGGATGTGCTCTTTGTCGAACCAAAGCCTTCCAAAATTTCAAGTGCCTCTCAACCATCTACATTGACCTAGTGTGTACAGGTCCACACAATTCAATCTCCTCAACTTGGTGTATGAGGTAGTGTTCTTGTGCATTGAAAAAAGCTGGAGGTAGACACTTTTGCATTTCACACATTAAATGAGGAATTTTTCTCTTCCAATATTTCATATCGTCTTTATGGATTTCTTTACATGACAACCACCTACAAGGTATTCAAGACACAAAAAAATATATTACATAAGAAGTAAAACAAATCGCAAATATAATATCTATACAACGAACTAAACAAATATCACTACTTACCTCATGTATTTTCCAAGATCATATATGACTTGCTTGACATTATTGTCGAAGTCATCTAGGAGAGATAGAGGTAGAATGTATTGCAACAATTATAAAATTATCTTTTCATTTTTTTATAACATAATGAAAAGTACACGTACGCATAGTACTTAAATACATACTAAAAACACAAGAACATGAATTACCTTAATGAAGGTATGCCAATCATATGTTTTCATCTCTGGCCCAAATTCACTTTTCTTTGATATGAGATTGTTTATGTTCGCAGAAAATCCTATGGGAAATTGAATTTTTCATATGACTTCTTTTATAGCATTGCTTTGCTGGTCCGTTAATAACCAAGGAAGCTCACTTATATTAATCTAGTCTCCATGGCTATTTGATTGAATGGCATTTATCATTGCATGATTGAAATCTTGAATGTCATTACATATTTTGACAATTTTTTCTTTGTCACGCCTTCCATCCAATATTTTCCATACTGTCTCTGTTATATTCTTTCCAATATGCATACTATCAAACAAATGAACAATTTTCAACTTCTCGTAGTAGGGCAACCTACTAAATTGTCAGGGATAACTTTGTATTCCCTTAGGAAGGTGGTCATTTATGCCTTCACGACCTTCATGATCATCAATCACATCATCAGTAAACAAAACAAAATAGAAAAGATGTTTTATGACAAACCAATAGATGGAATGACATTACCTTGACGATTAATTCTATTATATTCCAACTTCCACAGGTGAGGTGTCATTCTTCGTGGCTTTGATGTATTCTCTTCTTTCCCATTGAAAATATGTTTTTTAGTATTTTGATACTTATGATTTTTGTGGAGAAAGTGCCTATACTCATCAAATACCTGCTTTCCTAAACTTTTTGAATGACGAGATTTCATCTTTGGACAACAAACAGGACATGCAAATTTTCCCTTTGTTTGAAGACCTACAAGATAATGTATAATTGGATTAAATATGATAATTTTTTGAATAATAATGTTCATGCACAACTTAAACACTATAACATACCACAAAAATGTGTTAGCCCTGAGGCATCGTGTATTGTCCATAGAAGAATCGCATGGAATTGAAATTGTCTTTGTCCTATTGGTCTAGAGATGTCATACATAGTGACACCATTCCATAACTCCAGCAACTCATCGATAAGAGGCTTGATATATACATTCATATCTTTAACTTGGTACTTACCTAATCGAATGAACAAAAACATTACCAAATTATTATGACCATTTTACTGCAATATTTATAATTAAATTTAGATGACTATATTTAAATGATAAAATACCTAGAACAATCATTGCCAACATTATGTGCTCCCTCTTTATTGACATCCATGGAGGAATGTTATTGCTGATAACAAAAACAGGCCACACTGAGTAAACAGATCTCATCTCTCCAAATGGATTGACACCATTCCCTGCCAATGAAATCCTGAGATTACGAGGTTCTTCTTTAAAGTGTGGCCACTTTTCCTCTATGTCCATAAATGTTGAACCATCGGCAAGCATTCGAATAATGTCATCTTGACTTCTATTGTGTGTATGGTAATCCATAAATTGTGCCAAGATAGTGCACTTGAATAATCATTACATACGTGGAATAATGGGAATATAGCAAAGAACCTTGCGAGGAACCCTTTTTATTATTTGTTCTGTTTGATATCTACTGATATGACATTCAGGGCATTCAGTTCAAAATTCATGTTGTTTGTGATATATAATATGATCATTGGGACAAGCATCTATTGCTTGATACTCCATTCCAATATCTTTGATAACGACAGATAATTCTCGATATGAGCGAGGTAGAATATTTGATGGTGGTAACAAAAACTCATCTATCAATCTACAACGAAAAAATATAATTTGTTATAATAAAGAATATTAATGGTACAACATGATTCACAGTTTATTATGACATATATGACATACCTTAACATACGTGACATTGTTATGTTGGATAAACCATTCATAACCTTCAAGTTCACCAACAACAATACAACAGAGAGAAGAGTTGCCTGCGAGCCTTCGTAAAGGGCCTCAGATGCCTTCTCAAGTAGAGGGACATCATGAACAACATCAAGGTCATCTTCATCATCATGATCAGTTGTGCGAGTACTAAATGAGTCATGGATCAATGTATTTGTACCATCATCTTCAATTGTGTTTTTTGGCTCATGATCATCATCTTCCATGGGATCATTATCTTCAGCTTCGATATTCACACCTCCATGTTCATCCACTTCAAAAACCATATTCTCAGGGTTGTGTTGATCCATACCATGTTCATCCACTGCATATACGTGAGACCATGTCAGACAATATCAACGAACAACAAAATAAGGAGACAATTGCTAGATTGTGGTCTAACTTGAAAAGAAAAGGTGATGGAAAATGTTATTGTCCGTGCAAAATTTGTAAGGGGTTAAAGACTATAAGACTTCTAATCAAAACAGTGAAGAAACATTGTAGGCTGCATGGTCACATTGAAGGTGGACATTATTATCATCCATTGGTAAGTTTTTCATTATATCATTTTGACAATTTATATACATAATAAATCACGTGATGATGAGATTCTCTGCAAACAACTCTAGAATGATGTTCTTGATGTTAGATGTATTTACCTTGTTTACTAACCCATTGATACTCTTTCGAAGGGCATCCCATGTCATGCGTTGGTATTCCACACTGCTCTTGTCTTCCACATCTTTCATCATTTGAGCAAGCTTAAATGGGGGAATGTAAACACCCCCGCTTCTTCCAACACCCTTCTCAGCTCCTCTTACAGCACCTTCACCATTCCCATTCTGAGATGGAGCAGACACAACACTAGAAATTTTCACTTCCACTGCCTCTCTGTCCCTCTTGTTTCTACAAGCCCCTTTACCACTTAATTCGTGCTTATTTTTGTACATAAACCCATCAAGAAGCATGAGTTTTTGCATATAAGCTCGCCCAAATATTTTACAGTTATGTTTCATCAAGATTCCCTCAGGAGCTGGCAGATCCTGCTTCCATACTTTAATTCTGTTTTCTCAAAGGACAATCCTAAAAATCCATGCATTGCAAACAACTTTTTACACCTTTGTTGGTTGTGGTGGCGTCACAGAGAGTTTACATCAATAAATGAAGAACATGCCAATGCTTTTAATGTAGCAGTAGAAGTCTATCTCTTATTCAATATCTCTAGTGAAACCCCCATGATCTTTTGCTAGAGTAGAATTTGTTATATTATAGAAAGGGTCTTGTCCTTTGTTGATGGGATATTCATCTACCTCAAGAAATAACTGTTCTTTTCTCCAACAAAAAGTGGAACTAAATGAAGATCTAGCACCATGAAATGAATCCTCAAAAGGATTACTATAGTTAGTTTTGGTAGATAATGATCTGGGTAAAATACTAATGTGGCTTTAGGAAACATTATGTACTAGCTTAGCATACTCTAACAACTTTGGTGCGTCATGCTACATCCAATTAAGTCTCCATGGGTATCTCTATTGTGTTTATGGATTGGGATTCAATATACTCTTTTTATACATAGATTTTACTTTCAACTGAGGAGGTTTGTATGTACTTACTTGTCTTTCGATTGTATCCCTATTTCAAGAATTTCTTCTATCAACAAATCATTTGTTGTAAGTTGTACAAGTGGAAGCTTGAACATGCCTTCCATGCTAGCCTTGTTGATACGTTCAACACCATCTTATGCAACAAATCTTTAGAACTCCACTATTTCATTGAAGAGTGAGTAGTAGGGACAATCTAGGACACTTACAGAGGTTTTGCAAGAGAGATAAATAGACCTAAATATTATGGCTTAATAATGATCAATAGGTAAACAGATAAGAAACTCTCAATATCAAAATGAATTTTTCAATTGTTGGATATGCACATAATGGATTTGTCGAAAAGGCTTTAGACACTTTCAAGCAAATGAAATTGGAAGGCATAAAGCTAAATTCCACAACCTTTGGTAGCATCCTCCTTGCCTATGCAAAAATGGGAGCTTTGGAACAGGGTATGCACATCCATCAAAGCATAACGGATAGAGGAATTTTGTTAGGTGTTGTACTTGCAAATGCCCTGCTTGAGATGAATGCAAAATGTGGAAACATGGACAAGGCTCGTGAATTGTTTGATACGATGCCGCAAAGAGATGTATATTTTTTGCAACATGAAATTAAAAACTAGGGCAATTTGAATCTACCTCCTGCATGGAATTGCAAGCACTGCCACAAATTCCTTTGATGTAGGTTTGATGATCTTGGGGGTTGAAGTCACCATGGACGCCTACGTGGGATTGCAATGTTCACAAATGAATTTAACTCTTCTTTTTTTTTAAGTATTGGCCCTTATCGTTGGTATTATGATGAACTCAAGCACTTTTTTGAAAAAAAGAAAATTCTCATTCCTAATGCCTTCTTCGTCAAAACCAAATGGGAAATTTCCGTCAGAATTATGATGAGCACGGGTATTTTTAAAAAAAAAATCAAATTTGGCGACAATATACCTTCTCTGTCCAAAACCTCAGTCAGAAATCTAGTCCAAATGTATTAGTGATTATATGACCTTAACCGGTCTGGTTACTATTCTGTAGATAGTTACTTGTGAGTTTCATCTCACAGTGGTTTTTCCCATTTGGGTTTCCACGTCAAAATCTCTTGCATTATGGTGATTGTTCTTCTGTGGGTGAATGCCTTACTTGTTGTTTGGTTTGCATTTGTGTTAACCAGTTTGTTAGTTAAACTGTTATACCGATTTACCGCTAGACTGATAAAGTGTTTGTGTTCAGTAATTTTTGGTATACTAATTCACACCCCCCTCCCTCTTAGTATTCATCAATTGGTATCAGAGCCAACCTTTCTATAAGTCTAACCACTTGGAAATAGATATGGGGGAATACACTGTGAGGGAACTTACTCATCGACTCACTCAGACTGAGCAAGCCTATGATGAACTTAAAGTCAAATATAAGGCCTCTCAGGCAAAAAGAAGAGAGCATGCTAAAAAATGGATGGAGCTAACTGAAAATAGTTCTTCTGATGAAGCAAACATGGAAGCCCTAGTTCAAGAAGTTAAAAAATTGAATGAGTCCAATGCCAACCTAAGAAGGGAACTTCAAGGACTAACTATCAGAATGTGTCAAGAGCTTGAGAACCAGAGGAAAGTTGAAGATCTAGTAAAAGACAAAGATCATGAGATCTCCAAGCTGAAGCAAGAGATCAATGCACTTACCACTCATCTTCATGAAAATAAAATGGAAAAGGAAGAAATGCAAGGTGAACTACACATGGCTGTTTCTGAGAATGCAACGTTGAAAGAATCCAATGTTGCTATTACCAAAGAACTTACCAAGTCAAAGGAAATACTTGCCAAATTCAATAAGAGCACTGTCAAGCTAGAGTAGAAGCTTGAATCAGCTAAACCGGTAAAGAATACCAATGGAATTGGTTTCTCTGAATATGACGAAAGTGAGACCTCTGGAACAAAAGATGGAGAATCAAAGAAACAACTAGCACCAAAGAATAAAGGTAAGCAAAAGTTCAAACTTGTTTGCTTTAATTGTCTCATGGAAGGACACACTAGTAATGTATGTAGAAGTAAGGCTTACAATAACTTTCCTTATTTTCTAAACGATAAGCCTAGACCCAATAGATTCAATGGTAATTATTATGCATGCAACAAGTTTCGGCATAGAGCATTTGAATGTAGGTTTGTCATGCACAACACCAGAAGGTATCCTCAAAGGAGTAAAGGAGCTTTTTTTGAACCCTCTAGGAACTGGAACCCAAATTGGTTTAATACCTATAATTATCAGTCAGGAAGCAGAGGCTTTCAAGTGGCAACTGGATGGAGAGAAACCTCTTTGATCAGTCATGGTAATGGTCACACTACTGCAACATGTAGAAGGAAGAATGGAAACATGAACAATGGACCTTGGAGAGCACTTGGAATGATTTACTACCATTGCAACAAATCGGGTCATACAACAAGATTCTGTAGAATGAGAAAGAATATATCAGATGATATACCGGTAACTCCGGAAGGAAAGATAGATGTTGAAACCGTTCAAGCAGATATGAAGAAAACCTGGAAGAAGAAGCCAGAAGAAGTGATTCAAGAAGAACGAGTTTCTGCACCTAGTGTGAAAATCACTGAACCGGCAAACTAAGCATCATAAAAGCTTAGGGGGAGCAAACGGTGAAATATCTTGAACCCCCAGTTTACACCGGTAAAAGACCTTAACTGGTAAGTGATGCCTGTCAACTGGAAGAAGATCGGAAATGGTAAAAGGCAAATTAGGGTTTACGCCCTAATAGTGGAGAATTTATTATGGTAGGTGGAGAACTTGTTTAAAAGGATTTTTCAAGTCAGTTTTCACTTATCAGCTCTCGAGTGAAGAAGTTTTTTTAAGCACTGAGCGACGAAAAGTGATTTGGATTGCGATTCGAAGAATTTTCAAAATCTTGAAGAAGAATCAGAAGTGAATATCAATCGGTCAAGTGTAAGAACACAAAGAGGTATTTCAGCAACCGAAGGAGTGTGTGGCGAAGTGTAATTTGAAAGCCCTAAATTTTGAATTACAAAGGTATTTCTCAAATTTCTCTATTTATCATGGTTTTCGAATCACACTCTAGCCCTAGTGCACCCATTGATCCAGTAGACTTCATTCAACGGAAGGCAAAATAAAATTCCCTATCTCAAATACCCATTGGTGTTATAGTGGATGAAGGCATTTCCGATTACATTGACTATAAAATTGAAGACATAGGATCTCTTGTAATCCATTCCCAGTTGAGTTTGTTATGCGGGAAGGACAAGAAAATTAAACCGGAATTTAGCATCCTAGAAAAGAAGAAGCTTCACAATGCAGTCTATTTCCTTGAAGAGTTTTTAGATGATCACATCCGCATCATTCTGAGCAGAATGCATGGTGATAAAATGTACTTAGAGCGTACACATGACATCACACAGGAAGTGCTTCATGCCGTCACTGGTTTCTGTAACGTCGATGAAGTGCCATCCCTAAGCAAGATCAGAAAGATGGAAATGACCAAGCTCATCAGTTCTGTGAGCGACCAACGGGGATTGACCATCAATCCCATCAAGGACGATCTGGTCAAATATGCCTGCATGGTAATAGGTTACCGGACATTTTATGCTAGCAGGATCAACTCTGTCTCTGCTGCAGCGGTAAATGCTGCCTACCGGATGATCATGGAAGATGCATCATTTGACTTATGCACCTATATGCAAAGGCAACTTCTGGTGAACCTAAAGTCGTTTAACAGGACAATGCCTTGAGATTTAAGTTTGGACAACTATTGGTTGGGTTGTTCTTCTACTTCCATGGTTACTTCCCAGAAGTCAGAGATATTCAGTGGTCTGTCAACCAACTGGTTACAAAGCAAATCAAGGAAAGCCCTCAAGTAGTTGGAACTAGTTATCCAGAAGTTTTGAACAAATACTTTGACGAGTTCAGATGCAAAATGAGCCAAAGAGTGAGAATATCAGGTGATATTGTCAAGAAATATGAAGATGACATCTGCTTCACCATCAGAGTTGATGAGTGAATAATGGAGGTGGTTGAGCCTAGATAGGAAGAAGTGGAACCGATGGGATATGAGGTAATGTATGACATGTTAGATGGGTATGCCTCTACCCTACTCGCCTCGCCCCTTGATCCAAAGGCAAAGAGAACCGACACCTATTTGGAAAGGGTTACATTGGTTGAAGAACCGTCAGTAAAGAAGGGAAAGGCAGTGCCTTCAGTATCGGCACTGGTTACCATAGCAAGTCCCAAAGTGACCAAGCGGTCACCAGCAAAGAAGAAACCGGAAGCTGCAACTGCCAAAGTCTTTGAGAGAAAGCGGAAGACAAAAGACACCACACCGGACTCAGAGGACACTATGTCTGAAGAATAGCCTAAGAAGACTAGGCAAATGAGGAAAAAGACAAAGAGTGAACCGATAACATCTGCACCGGTAAATATTTATATTTCCTGCTACAAACCTTTGACACATTGTCAAAGAACTATTAAGAATATTAGAAGAAAATTGCTTAGTGATTTGCAAGAATATTTTGATGATTTCAATGACAATGAGAAAGAGGAAGTTGAACAGGAAGTCATTCAATATTTATGTGTTAATGACCGGTCGCCATCAGAAATTAGATCTGTGACACTGGATTCTTTATATAATTCTTTTGATAACAAATGGTGCATTGCCTTAGAGAAGGAACAAGAAATAAGAGAGGAAATATTTGCATAATATTTTCTTAATGTGTCAAATTCAGAACTTTATGAAACTATGGAAAAATACAAAGGCCTCTTCTTCATGAGAAGAAGGAGACTCTTGTTTCTAGAATGAAAAGTTCCTGAAGTGGTAAAAGATACCCACTCTCATGCCAAAGCCACTTTTAGGTTGCATCAAGTGGCTGAAGCCAACAGGAAAGCTGAGCAAGAATCGGCAGCCAATAAACCGGATGAGGTATATGACAGTGAATGAGTACAGGTCACTGATCAAATGGACCCTATTGATGTTGATGCCTTGAATGGTGAAAATGTCACTCCGGGTACATCATCAAAAGTGGCAGGACAGGAAAAACAGGACAAAGAAAAGGCTGCCAAGGAGCAAGCGGAGAAAGAGAAGAAGCAATAGGAAGAAGAAAAGAAGAAATAAGCAGAAGAAGAGAAAAAGAGAAAAGAGGAAGAAAGGAAAAAAAAAGAAGAAAAGAAGAGGAAACGAGAAGAGGAAAAGAAAAGAAAAAAAGAGGAGAAGAAGAAATAAGAGGAAGAGAAGAAGAAGAAGGAAGAAGAAAAGAAAGAAGAAGAGAAATGACAGGAAGAAGAAAAGAGAAAGGAAGAGGAGAAGAGGAAGCAGGAAGAGGAGAAGAGAAAGGAAGAAGAGAAGAAGAAGTGGGAAGAGGAGAAGAGGAAGCAATAAGAGGAGAAGAAGAAGCAAGAAGAGGAGAAGAAGAAGAAGATGAAGAAGAAAAGGAACGGAAAGAAGAAGAGAAGAAGAAGGAAGAAGAGAAAAGAAATCAAGAAGTAGAGGAGCAAAAGAAGGTAAAAGAAGATAAGGTAAGAGCCAAAGAGAAGGAGGAAGTGGCATAGAGCACACAGGTGGAGACCCCAAAGGCAACTGGTAGTCAAGCCAAATCGGCTGACATTACCAGTCCCATTAACCTCCAATCTGCTAATGAATCGGAGCTGCTACAAAGCATTAAGCTTGCTTAAGAACGCCTAGAGGTGATAAGGAGGAAGAAGGAGCAAGATGTGATCCAAGCTGCAGTGGACACTCTTACCGGTTTGATACCCGGTACCAACCTCCCCAGTACCGATTCCTCTCTAGCCTAACTGAAACTCCTATGCACAGTTGTGGAGGACTAGGTACAAAGCCTGGAAGAGGTTGTCGAAGTGCATGCCAAGAAGGAGCATCAAAAGGCTTTGAACACTGCCTTGGTGAAAAAGTTACATGAGCTCCGATCTGATCTGCAAAAGGCACAGAAGGACATCAGAGATGCAATGGATGAAGGGAAATTGCTGCTTAGTAAGATATGTCTACCCCATCTATTTTGTGATGATGTTCTTGCCCAGAAAGACAAACTACAAACTGATTTGCAGACATTCATAAGCACCTTCAAGACCCCATATGATTCCTTTACCACTTATGGGGAAATCGTTCACCAGTTTCAACTTCAGGTTGCAAGAATTGATTTGGAGATCAACAACTGGACCAAGGATTTGAAGGAACTACAACTGGTTCTACTACCAAGACTACAAATACTTTAGAAGTGCTATCTCAATTTGGATGCCTTGACGGTTACTCAAAAGATGAGTACCTTGGACGCCATGGAGGAACATGTATCCCAGATGCAAACAGAGAGTGAGGTTGCTACCTCATACTTGAGTCATGGTCCTTATCCATGAAGCAATTTATGCAGGACTTTAAATCAGTTTTTGACAAGTTTCACTCTTTATTGTCATAAACATTTATTCAGCTAATAGAAACAGGGGTTATTCAGCTGTATTTTGTCATTGTTGGCAAAGGGGGAGAAGTATTCTAGTATTTAAAATTTTGATGCATGCTATGTGTGAGATTTTGCCAAGATCAAGAGCTCAATGAAATGTACAAAATAGAGACACAATATAGGACAAGAATAAACTGTATTCTCATCAATAGAAAATGATCAATAATCTTAAATTACATACAATGTAGATGAGCTTGCTTATATAGGCAAGGCTAGGGATATGTGAGCACACAAACATGACATGTGGCTCAATAAGAAACAAGGGTAGGTAGAAAATAGGTGTGGGTAGGTAGGAGAAATAATATAATAGTCCACATGAGGTGGATCACCCACTGAATGTGGAGTGTAACAACAAGATCAACACCATAAAAGATGGAATTTCTCCTACACACACTATCCCAATGTGGCACAAACACCCAAGTGTCTCATACCAAAACTACTATGAAATGCATTTCCTAAGTAAACTTAAGTAAGTGTAATAATATCCAAGATGAATAATTATTTACACCAACACTATGTATACTCATGTTTATCTCTATAAGGAAGTAGTATACATTTGTTTTTTTGCAAAGGGATAGTGTATATGCTTAGGAGGAGTATTTTTTATTATGATATATTTGTTTTGTAAAAGCACTTAGACGTCAAAATTTTTCTTAAGTGTTGCCATCAATGCCAAAGGGGGAGATTGTTGGCATTTTTGATGATTATGTTGTGATTGTCATTGATGGACACACACTTGCTATGAGATCACTTTTTGTATGTATGAGTTATGTTCAACCGGTATTTGTTTCAAACTAGTACTATGTTATAGTCTTTAGACTATCGGTGTCTCGCAGAAAGTGTTTACCAATCTCAAGTGGCATGAGGACCTCAAGCGATTCGAGGATCTCAAGCGGAATGAACCAAAGGAACTAGAAGCGACAGTTATCATTTTCCTAGTCTTCATTTCTGTCAACCGGTAATCTATTTAATAGTTAAACTAGCATTACTCTGAGTTACCAACTGGTAATCGGTAAAGTTGTATAAACCAGTAATACTCTGTGATGAGTTACCAACCAGTATATCTTTGTGATGAGTTATCATCCACCGACACTTTGACGGTGATTTTGTGCCATGTTACCAAATGTGTCTAGATACAATGAACCTAGGAACTTGCAATGTGATCCTATTGGACCGACGTGAAATCAAATTCCTTTTAAGGACATCATGTCTAGGGTTTTAGTATGTGTGTAGCTGTTAGGGTTTGTGGTGGTTGATGAGTTCTTGTATGTGCGATCTTAACAGAAAAGATCAAGTCTATGTGTTGTAACAGAGTACGGATTTACTGAAGACTAAAGTAATGCTGAAATGCATTAGCAATGAGCTATCATGGATCCAACCAAGCAGACTGTGCTATTTGCTAGATCATTCACTTGTTGATTATTCACATCTTTGACAAGTTAGAAACCCTTAACCGGGTAGGCCTAGAAAAGCCTTTGTAAATCCTCTAACAAGGTGATTCACATCTGTGGATCTAAAATCCTCTCACAAGGTAGTATTTAATCAGACTTATCTCCTAACAGAGATTGAGATTCCTAACAGGATCTGTTCTGGTAAAGAATATTGTATGACCTTAATCGGTCTGACCTTAACCCATCTGGTTACTATTCTGCAGATAGTTACTTGTGAGTTTCATCTCACCGTGGTTTTTCCCATTTGGGTTTCCATGTCAAAATCTCTTGCTTTATGGTGATTGTGCTTTTGTGGGTGAATGCCTTACTTGCTATTTGGTTTGCATTTGTGTTAACTGGTTTGTTAGTTAAATTGTTATACCGGTTTACCACTAGACTGATAAAGTGTTTGCATTCAGTAATTTTTGGTATACTAATTCACCCCCCCCTCTTAGTATTCATCACATCTTTTCCATAGATTCTCTCTCTCTCTCTCTCTCTCTCTCTCTCTCTCTCTCTCCTCTCTTTCTTGTTTCTAACCTTCTTTTTGTTTCTCAATTATTCTATTTGTTTTCCTTAGTGTTGTCTAATTGAGGACGATGCAAGGCATTGAGATCTTTTTTGGTCTCCAACATGTTGACTCAAACTTGACACAGGTTCCCTTATTCCATTGCGGTTCTACTTTTTTAGGGGATGAGGACAATTCAATTCAAATATGTACATGATATACATTATTTATCATAAGAGAATACTAACCCTAAAGTTAAGTAGAAACCTTATGTGTTTTATGTGAACTATGATCATTATCCCTTGATTCATCCTTTCTTGGAGGCATCTCCTTGTGATAACATTCTTGTCTTTTCAATGTATTTTACCTTTAATCAATTGCTCCCATTGCAGCATACACAATCAATTTAACATGAGGGCATACACTCCGCTCAATGTTTCTCTCTTTGCATATTTTGATACTCAAGTTGCTTTGCAAACTTTAGTTTTGTGCTTTGTAATTTTGGTATTTTTCTTTTCATGACTCTTGGTAAGTGAACCTTACTAGGGTTGTACTCATTTTTCTCTTTCTCTTTCTCTTATGATGTCACTTTTATCTTTATCTCGAAGTTGTAAGATACCTAAAGTCCACTAGGGCCTTGGTGAGACTTGCCTCCTTAGCATCTTGATGAAAGTTTTCAATGCGAACCTTTGTACTTTATCAAGAGTGTGCTTAGTCTCACACTCCCTCTAAAGTGGGGGCTAAATGTAGCATCCTAAATTGTACTCCCTTACAATTTTGTACAAATTTGGGTCCTTACCTTTCGTGTCTTGTGGCCTGATTGGAGACTTGATTCTGTTCATACCATGCATATTTGCCATATTTTTTACCTTGCACTTCATTCCCTTTCATTTTCCAGTGCCTAATTGGTCAGGACTAGGGTGCTAGCGCGTAACTTCCCCTAGGACCAAAGCACCCAATGCCTTGGTCCTCCCAATTAGGATGCAATTTTGGTCCCCTTAACAATCACAATATTTGAGCAGGAATCATGACCCCATGTCAGCTCAAATTGGAAAGTTAAGTTGGTTTTCGATAGGAAATTATAAAAGGAGGTATACCCTTCTCATTTTGATATACATTCGATACAATTGGAAATAAACACACATCAATCCAAGAAATCAAGTATTCAAGTTCAAGTGAGCAAGTAATTAGCCTTTTTTCAAGCACTGAAGCAGCGATAAGGTCAAGATTCAAGCATTGGAGTTTGAGTTCATGTTCTATGTTATTGAAGACTTCATTCTGTATGGAGACTGTTAGTGAACAGATTTGCTCTTTGTTTTTAAATGATTAATCTTAAACTTTGTTACCTTATTCTAAGAACAAATGATTCACTAAATGGTTGGGTAAGTGTTATTCAAATCACTTCCCTCTGAATTTTTGCATAGGTACAGCTCCCTATCTTGTTTTTTCATGAAATGTGTTTTATTTTTATTTATATCTGAATGAAAGCTTTTAACCAGAAAGTGTGTAAGGCCGCCTATTTCATTCTTGGATGAAAGGCTGCAACTTTTCTCATGTCTCATAAATAATGAAAGCTATTTCCTTAATTTTCAATACATGTAACTATAGCAACTGAAACAAAGTTCAATATACCTCTTCCACCTAAGAACAGATTCAAGGAAAATAAATCCACCCTCAATCATGAATCTTTTCTAGAGTAAACAACACATTCAAAGGAAAGAACATCAGAGGAATAATGAAATACTGCAATGAAATTGTAGCGTCCTAAAATTGCGACACTTGCAATTTCAACTGCATTTCGGTCTTCATGATGGCGATGCAACATTAAACCTGAATGGAGACCCCAAAACCTGCTTGTGACACCAAAAACTACATTTTTCTACACCCTGGCCTGATCCCTCCTTGCACCCTGCTATCCCGGGAGGTGGGACCATGGCGCCCAGCGCCCTGGTCCTTTAGGACTAGGGCGCCCAGCACCCTGGTCCCCCAGGACCATGGCGCCCAACGCCCTGGTCCCTGGCCCTATTTTGGGCCCGGTCTCTTTTGGGCATCGAGTCTTTAAGTTTGCAAATTGGAAAATATTGTTTCTAGGTCGGCCTAAGGTCGGGAAAATCAGTCTATTAGCCCTAATTGACAAGTATATAAACTACTTTTCTTCTCCTAGAAATGGAGGAAAAAAGTGGAAAAAGAGGAGGACATATGTGTGAAAGACGCGGAAGCAATATTCAAACATTCAAACATTCAAGCATTCAAGCATTCCTTCAAGCAATTGAGCATTCTAAGTCTCCATTCAAGGCTAGGTGTTGCATTCAAGACAAGGATTCAACCATTGAAGAGGAGATCACATACAACATACAACATACTCCATACATTACACCTTTGCATGTAAGAATACAAACATTCTTACAACAAGGTATCAGTACTTGTTTACATTACAAACATTTACATTTATAGCATTCTCATTTCTTGGTTAATTCCAAAATCGGGGTTTGACCTAAAGGCAAACCCCTCATCCCTAACCCCCCAATCGTCCTCTCTTTTCTGTGTGTAGGTTGCAGGTACGCGGCTGTAATTGAAGATCTGGGATCCTTGTGTAGAGACGAACAGATCCACCTTCGTTTCACGGATTTTTCGGAGGACCGTATGCACGTCGGGCGCCATCGTCCCATCAACTTTCACTCAAATTTGCAGAACAACACCGTCTCGACATTTTACTGCTAATTCCAAGTCCGCAGCTTCATCCCATATCCCTATCTTTGTTTATAAACGAATCTTTCCTACTTTACATGCATTCCTAGTTCAATCATTCTATCTACATTTCTTTACAAAAGAGGGTATCCTTGATGTCTTAACCCTTGAAACTCATTTAGAATCCAATCCTGCATTGTGTGGGATTGGATTTTGTGGGTTTCAACCCCTCTTTTGAATGTAAAGTCTCTCCTAAGTGAAAACCATCAACCCTAGTGACCTCCCTTCTCTCTCCTCGGAGTTGGGGAGGGGAGAACGACTAGGGTTCGATTTTTCCGCTTTACATTTTGGTGAACCCGATGTGAACATCCTAATTCTGATTATTCATGGTTAGATCTAAAAAATTTGCTCCCTTAATTACATTTCCATGTTTGATCTTTTGCAAATTTTAGAGGCTAATCACATAAAAACCCTAAAAATTTTCTTTTTAGTAATTAAACTTGTGGAATGTTTAATTGTTAATGCTTGTTTCAGATCTACCCTTCTATTGCAAATTGTTAATTCATATTTGTGCTTTAATTCTGAAAATTAAGTGGTTAAATGTCAAAACCCGAATTTTTAAAACCTTCTTGATTCAACCTTTGACTGATAATTTCACTGATCAAAACACTTCCAAATAGGCTGTAACTTTGGATTCCGCAACAAAATCACAATATCTCTCATCCCTGAAAATTTGGAAAAAAGTTCCGAGGACCGTGTGCACCCCGAGCGCCATCGTTCCCGACATTTTTTCCGAAATTTCGGGAGCTAGATCTTACTGTATTTTTCTGCTAAAATCCAGAATTTTGGCTGATCTTATCAATTCTAACACTTTCAAAATTACAGTCAAAGTTGGTCTAGCGATTGCTTGGATTGAGGCTTATAATCATTCAAAAATTGTTGAAATTGAAATTTGTATCAAAATTGTGTTTCTTACTGTCCTAAATCTGAAAAGTGTGTTGGCATTCATTCAAAATTTCAGTGCTTTATTCAAATTTTTACAATTTGTGACTTTTGAAATTAAGTGTTTAATTGCGGTAACTCTGATTTCCGCTTTCAAATTTGAATTTTGCATGAAATCGAGTCAACTTTTAAGTTTCAAAGCTTGCATTGCTTTCAATATTCCATCTAAAATCATAAAATTCAAAATTTCAGTTTCCCTCTCTTTTTCAAAATTCAAATTTTACATTTTTCAACAATCTTGGTAAGGTTCAATTTTGAGATTGCAACTTTAATTTGGCCTATCTACAGATCGTAAAATCACTCAATTTTTTCAGATTAGCTTTAAAATCATCATAACTTTCATTCCTGAAAATTTCAAAAAAAGTTGCGAGGACCGTGTGCACTCCGTTCGCCACGGTCCCGGACATTTTTTCTGAAATTTTGGGAGATTGTCCTGATTGTATTTAACAGCTTAAATCTAGAAGATTGGCTGATTTTATTGAAATTTGCTACCTCTAAAATTCAAAATCTTCTCTCTCTCTTTAGTGCATGAGTTTTGCAACAATAAGCCCTACTTACACTATTCCCGTTAGACGAAGCCTTCGAATTAAGTCCTTCCAAGGTTTAATTACTGAGGAGATGGAACCTAATTTGAATGGCCTTTTTAACGAGGACATGGGTAATTCCTCTAATCCTCTTAATGATGAAGAAGCTCTCCATGAGGTTTCTGTAGAACAACTTTCGAAATTGGATAACCAATTTGATGATTTTCGACAATGGATGTCTCAAGAATACCCCGATAGCGAAGCTCTTTCATTAATTGAGGGTCTAAAACGTATGGTTCAAAGTGATAAGAATGGAATTGATATTTTGCGTGGTATTGCACACATTGTGGATTTGAATGTGATGCCTATGAAAAGTTGTGCTAAAACTTTAGGTTATACACAACCTCCTACTCAAGTTAATCATTCTATTCCTTTGACAACTCCTATTGCTAGTATACCTACTTTTACATCAAACATAATGACTACTTCAATACAAGACATTCCCCCTATGATCACCAGTCATGGGGGAAATCCTTCCTCTTCAATCAATCCAACTTCTTCATTCATTCCTTCAATGAGTGTTCCTATTATATCTCCACAAATGAACATGACGCAAGGAGGCAATTCGTTTAATCATTCCATTCCTCCTTGTAGTGTTCCTCCTTTCCAATCATCTGCTATGACTAACTATCATAGTGTCCCGCCACCTTACTCTCAATCAATACCTTCTTTCAATAACATAATACCTCCATCACAATCTAACACGTCTAATATGAACTCTTCGACTGAAGCGACCATTAACAATCTTGCACAAACTGCCTCTTCTTTACAGCAACAAATTGCCTCTATGAATCAATCTAAGTTTAGTGTGCCCACATTTGATGTTGCAAGCCCACTTTCTCTTGACATTGTTCGAGCTATTCCCCCTAAACATGTTGAAATTCCGCATTTGGAGCTTTATAATGGTAAGGGTGACCCTCTAACACATGTTAAGACCTTTCAAACAATATGTACCGATTTTGCTTATGACCAAAGGTTGCTTGCAAAACTGTTTACTAGAACATTAAAAGATAAAGCCCTACAATGGTATTTCTCATTGCCTTCTTATTCTATTACTTCTTTCGAACAACTTGCAAATGCTTTTATTCAACAATTTCAAAACAATATAAGTCCTAAAGTTACTTTGATTGATTTAATGCATTGTAAACAAGGTGTTAAAGAAAAAGTGACTGATTTCATTGGTAGATATAAGCATTTGTATGCTCAAATTTCCTTTCCAGTGCTTGACAATGATATTCAAAGAATCTTTATTTCTAATTTACAAAAAGATATTAGAGAAAAACTTCTATTTTCTGAGTTTACTTCTTTCCAATAGTTGTGCGCAACTCTTCACAATTATCAACTGACTGTGAGTCAAATGGAACAAGCAAATCCTATGGCTCTGAGTGATAAGGGTGATAGTAGTCAACAACCATTTGGGAAGTTTAAACCGAACAGAGAGTCAATTAAATTCAATGAAAACATCATCAACAACAATGTGAATGTAGCATCAGGTGTGCCTCCTATTTCTAAATTTTTCAAGAAAGAAAGAAAGTTTACTCCTTTGAATGAATCATTGCATAGTATTATGAATAAGTTATTGAAACAAAATGTGCTTACTCTTCCTCCTATAAGGCAAATAGATCCTGCAAAGATTAATTCACCCTATTTTGAGAACAAATCTTTTTGTCAATTTCATCGTCATCCTGGGCATGATACTGAAAAATGTTTTGCTTTAAAGGGTAAAATTCAAGATTTGATTGATAAAAATACTATCTCTGTTTCGGGTGTGAATGATAAAGGCAACACATCTGTAGCTTCTCCTAACCAAAATCTTAAGATTTTTACTGATCCATTGCCTTCTCATACCTCTAATGCGATTGATACTATTGATTCCTCTGTCTCACCTGATGATCTTGTGTCTATGACTCCGAATGTGATTAACTTTGTGGAACATCAGAAAATCCCTAAAGAACCTTCCATCACATTTGATTCCAGTGAAACTATCAGGGTACCTGATGGTCCTTTATATATAGTTGCAAAAGTCAAGAATACACCTTGCCGTGGAGTGCTTATTGATCCTTCTTGCATGGTTAATGTCATTACTGAAGAATTTCTTTTTACTTTGCAATTGAATCAAGTGATCTATGACGAAACAAATGTGGTTGTGAAATTATTTGATGCATTTTCTTCTCCTGCAGTTGGTTCTATTACATTACCTATTGAGGTCCATAACAAATCCCTTGATGTGGACTTTGCTATTATTCCATCATCTGAACAATTTCGTGTGAAGCTAGGCTATCCTTGGCTGTCTTCCATGAAAGCTATTGCTTCTCCTATTCACAAGTGTTTGAAATTTCCCCATAATGGTGAAGTTGTTACTGTCAATCATAGCCTCTTTAAACCAGCTAAAAGAACTTCTAGCGTTCCTATTGATTACTTTTGGCCTAAACAATTCCAATCTCTTCCTCCGCGAAGTGATCATCTTTTCAAATCTTATAAAAGGTGGAAAAAAGATATGATCCTATCTCTAAGTGAACCTAGAACACCCAAACTTGATATTCCTATCATTCTTGAGAAGGAAGTTCTTCCTTTGAAAGATAAAACTAATGTCTTTCCTCAAGAAGATTCCCAACCCATTCCTATGACTGTGACTATGCCTATATCTAATAAACTTTCTAAAAGTAGATCTATACCTCCTCGTCATGATGGACTTGGTCTCCTTCCTAAACCAACTATTCCTCCTTTATATGGAGCAGTTCCTCCTCCTTCCTCTTATGGAGAGAAGAGACCTTCCTCTTCTCCTATTATTCAACCTAAGAGACCACAACCTAAACACCCAAGTGATAAGGATGAGAACATTCCTCCTCCTCAATCTCCTCAGCTTCCTACTAAGACTAGACGAAATCGTTCTACACGTGAACAACGACAAAAGCGTCGTCTTAGAGCTCAGGCAACTGCTTCTCAAACTTTGCAATCTCCAAAAACACCTTCAGCCAGTATTATTCCATTTTCTCCTCAGCCAACGATTGAGCCGAAATCTCCTAAACATAAGATGTATGATGGTCTTGATCCTGTGCGAGTTAAAGATCCTATTTTTATAAATCTTGATGATGATATAGATGAAAATGTTATTCATGATGAAAATGTTACTCCTGTTCATTCTGATAGTGAATATGAATATGTTGATGTTGATAACCATTTATCTAATGAATTTTCTAAAGCACTTATCCTAGCTCCTAGACAAGAACAACGTGGCTCGGAACATGAACATAGCCCTTGTTTGGATCTGGTGATAGCTCCATCTGCTGTGTTGGATGTTCCTCCTCTAGTGTGTTTCCTGCCTTCCCGAAATATTGATCAGCAAGATCGGGGGGTAGATGACGTGCTGGACTAGTTTCATTAGCATAGCAGACTCTCTCCTCCTCTCTTGATCTTTTTGTTACTTCTTCTATGTGTTATTCTCATTCTTCTATTTGTTGTCCTTAGTGTCGTCTACTTGAGGATGATGCAAAGCATTGAGATCTCTTTTGGTCTCTCTCATGTTGACTCAAAAGACACATGTGTTCCCTTCTTCTAGGTGACCTTTCTTGATTGGGGAATGAAGAACAATTATGCATACATATATATGATATACATGAATTATCATATAGCATACTGACCCCGAGGAAAGCGAAGTCACCTTGTGCTTTGTGTTTTGTGTCTATTATCCTTGGGCTTATCTCACACTTGGGGGCTAAATCCTTGTGATAATGTGCTCCTTTCCCTTCTCATTCCTTATATGTATCACTACCTTAAAGCAATAACCCCCGGTGAGGCGTGTGCGATCGCTTTAACGTAGGGGAGCATACATCCCGTTCATATCTTTTCAAGATACTTGAAAGTTTCTTGGCGAACTTAGCTTTGCCTTGAAAATTTTTGGTATTTTTTACATGACTCATAGTGAGGGAACCTTACTACTAACAGTCATGGTTCTCCCTCATGATCTTCCCTTTTACTTTGTCAATCGAAGTCATAAGATCCTTAGTCCACTGGGGGCTTGGTATATCTTGCCTCCTTGACATGGTGAAAGTTTTTCAATGTTGTTTCCTTGTACTTTACCGGAAGTATGAGCGTACGCTTATACTCCCGCTAAAGTGGGGGCTAAATGTAGCATCCTAAAATTGTGACACTTGCAATTTCGACTGCATTTGGGTCTTCACGATGGCGATGCAACGTTAAACCTGAATGGAGACCCCGAAACCTGCTTGTGACACCAAAAACTGCATGTTTCTACACCCTGGCCTGATCCCTCCTTGCACCCTGCTGTCCCGGGAGGTGGGACCATGGCGCCCAGCGCCCTGGTCCTTCAGGACTAGGGCACCCAGTGCCCTGGTCCCCCAGGACCATGGCACCCAGTGCCCTGGTCCCTGGCCCTATTTTGGGCCCAGTCTCTTTTGGGCATCAGGTCTTTAAGTTTGCAAATTGGAAAATATTGTTTCTAGGTCGGCCTAAGGTCGGGAAAATTAGTCTATCAGCCCTAATTGACAAGTATATAAACTACTTTTCTTCTCCTAGAAAGGGAGGAAAAAAGAGGAAAAAGAGGAGGACATATGTGTGAAAGACGCAGAAGCAATATTCAAACATTCAAATATTCAAGCATTCAAGCATTCCTTCAAGCAATTGAGCATTCTAAGTCTCCATTCAAGGCTAGGTGTTGCATTCAAGACAAGGATTCAACCATTGAAGAGGAGATCACATACAACATACAACATACTCCATACATTACACCTTCGCATGTAAGAATACAAACATTCTTACAACAAGGTATCAGTACTTGTTTACATTACAAACATTTACATTTACAACATTCTCATTTCTTGGTTAATTCCAAAACCGGGGTTTGACCTAAAGGCAAACCCCTCATCCCTAACCCCCCAATCGTCCTCTCTTTTCTGTGTGTAGGTTGCAGGTACACAACTGTAATTGAAGATCTGGGATCCTTGTGCAGAGACGAACAGATCCACCTTCGTTTCGTGGATTTTTCGGAGGACCGTGTGCACGTCGGGCGCCATCGTCCCGTCAACTTTCGCTCAAATTTGCAGAACAGCACCGTCTCGACATTTTACTGCTAATTCCAGGTCCGCAGCTTCATCCCATATCCCTATCTCTGTTTATAAATGAATCTTTCCTACTTTACATGCATTCCTAGTTCAATCATTCTATCTACATTTCTTTACAAAAGAGGGTATCCTTGATGTCTTAACCCTTGAAACTCATTTAGAATCCAATCCTGCATTGTGTGGGATTGGATCTTGTGGGTTTCAACCCCTCTTTTGAATGTAAAGTCTCTCCTAAGTGAAAACCATCAACCCTAGTGACCTCTCTTCTCTCTCCTCGGAGTTGGGGAGGGGAGAACGACTAGGGTTCGATTTTTCCGCTTTACAGAAATGATCAATTATTGTTACTTGATCGGATGAACATATGCAAAGACATGTTATCTATTCGGATTCAAAATACACATATCTTTCTTCTACCCAAAAACAATATGATCGGATTTCATATATATATCCTTATGCAACAAAGGCACAAAAATACATTTGCCAATCTTTTTCCATAATAGATCTCAATCATCTAATTCTTCCTTTGATTAAGAACAGAAAATACCAAAACAAAAAATTCATTCGAAGTTCACAAAATTAGTTACTAAAATCTAACCCTTCTACCATCTGTTTTACTTAATTTATAGTCTAAACGAGGGAGGTCTCCCTGAAAACTCGACCACTCCTCGGTAAAACAATTACAAAAAAACCACAAGAAGTATTTTGGGACAGATGTCCCGAAGTTTCTGCATAACTATGAGAAATGTTTTTAAAAATAAAGGAAACTAGTCCTAAATTGATGCATTATGTCATATTCCATCATTGTCATCTTCTCCATCTTCGCGGGCATCATGAGCAGTTGTGAGTTCTTGAACCATGGATTGGCTCAGGACTTTCATTGCACTGAGTTTCGTCTTTGCCACCTCTTTATTCCACTTATGTTGCACCATCTTCTCTAAGTGTTTCGGCAGCTGATCATTCCCAATGAAAACCATAGATTCGATCCTAGCCACCTTGGTTATATCCTCTGGTGTGAAGCTACTCTTGACTCTGATATTCTCCATGTTCAACCGGAAAAATTTGATTGCTTCCTGTGTGCTTGACCTGCAGATTCCTAACTCCCAGTCATGATCGGGATTAACCACCTTATTATCCTTGACTATACTACTTTGCAAATCCTGGAGTTCATAGACAGAGGTTCTTGCATCTATAATTACCGATTGGAAGGTAAGCACTCGCCACATGATAGTTTTCTTCAGCATGAAAAGTTGACATTCATCGGCCACTAGCTTAATTGAATGTTCTGTTAGAAACCTAGTAGTCCCGTATTCTTTGATTTTGGCAAACAGAGGCAAGACATTTTGCCATTTGTGCTCTTCTTTCTCGAAGGATACAAGTTGGTTTTGGATTTCAGAAATCGGGCTTTGTACTTCATCACACAATTTTCAAGAGTCGGTAATGTACTTTTCACCGTCTTTGATTATTTGTTCAATCCACTTCTCAACTGCTTCAGCGATGCTCTTAGCCCGTTGAACTTGGTTCATCAACTTCTTGTTTTCCAGAGAAGTTGGGTCAAAATTCTCAGTGGCATGGGATATTGGAATTGCTCCAAGGCAACTGATACTATCGATGAACTGAGCCAAAACACTTATGTGTCTTTTAAGTTCTCTTTTCTCCCATCCATCCTTCTCTGAGCGGGTAAGCATTTTCTTTGCTGACACTTGGAAAAAATGGTTATCTGTATCTCTGCTCATCTTTCCCAACTCTACTTTTGTGATCTCAAAATCATCAGGACCAACCTCTCTGTTTTCATCTTTCGGCTTGTATGAGGCAATTTCGGCCATCCATTTTCCAGTTTCTTTGTCATTGTTTAGGTGAGCGGTGGTCTTGAACCTTTTCGGGTTTGGATTCTTCTCTGAGTACTTAGCAACCATTTCCTGAATCGGAATGGTCACAGGAAGAAAGCTCCTTTTCTTGTTCACTGAGGTTGTTAACCATTTAGGGGTCGCAGCGGAATGAGTAGCTCCTTCAATCATCTTTGGCGGTGGCATCATAGCCACAATCACTGTTTGGGAGTCTAGAGCACAAGCAACTTCACCATCCAAATCTTCAATTTCAAAAACCTGAGCCTCAAGCATGGCATCTTTTACTCCCATATGCTTGACCTGGTCCATCATCCTCTGGGCGACACTACGTGATAGAGTGTGCCGAGGGGTACTGAAATCCAGAGTTGGACTAGACTTGCGTCTAGGCTAAGACGACTTGGTATCCTTACCTGCACGAACAGGAGCACTATTAGAAGCACGTTTTGGTGAAGATAGAGGATCCTTATTATTTCTTGTAGAAAGGGACTTGGCGCCTGATTTTATTGCTCTCTTTTTAGCCACCCATGCCATGGTTCTTTCTAGAAATCGTTCGGTCCTCAATTGTATGCCATCATTTTCCTCCTCATCCCAATTAATTGGAAGCATTTCAGTATCTGCATGAGCTAAATATCCTGGTTCAAACAATTCAAGATAATCCTCTTCAAGCCCTTTAACGTCTAACTTTATTTGCAAAGAGACAACCTGTTCTAACACCAATCTCATGTTTTCCCTTTTGATAACTTCAAGTTCATCTATACAGTCTTCCCAGAAATCTTCTAACTGTGGCGTGGGAAGATAAGGCATTAGGCCAAGGCTCCGAGAAAATCCTTTATTGTCAAACCCTTTCCTTTCAGGTCAGTATCACTAACTATGGCTTCTGTGGACGCCAAGCTAAAGAGGTTTCCAAACAAATGCAGAGTGGACTTCATAACTTTAAAACAAGAAACCTAAATTTGATTGCAGTGAAACCTTCTATATGAGAGAGAATGCAAGGGAAAACACTAAAGAAACTAAGGAAAGACTCACCTTCAAAGTTGCATAATCGGACGACGGTTAGCAGCAAGAAAGACTCCTATCCAGGGATAACATAAACAAAAGTCCAGCAGCAAGTAACAAATGCAGAACGCAAATGATTTTCATACCTTATTGATAAGGGTAATGATACAGATACATTAAATGCAATGATTTCACAATTTCAGTCTAGATGCGGCAAGTTGGTAGATTAGACCTTCGCACGCATGCATTGAATGCATGGTGGCGTGCTTTAAGAAACTGCCAGTTCCTGAAACGTTCACTTACTTCGAAAAAGCCAAAGAATGACATCACTTTAAGATATGGTTCTACCTCTCCGTATTTAGCAATGAATGCACTTCCCAAAACATTAGAAACCATGGGACCCACCAACATTGAACCCAGATGAACATCTTGAACCTACTTCTTGAGTGTTCAAGTAGTTCAAGATTTACACTGCGTCAAACTATTAACCACTTGTTGTGTCGATCACGTTGAATATATTTGAACCCATTGAACTCAGTTCAATAAGTTCAACACAAATGTTATATCACTGAATAGGAAAAACTTTTTGGAAGAGCTGCTGCAAAACACTTAGAGAAAATGTTAGTCCAAAAAAAACTTTTTCTGAACACCTTGGAACCTATTGAACCTAAATGAACCTGTTGAACCTAGTTCAGAATGGTTCGACGTGTTCAAGGAGTTCAATCAATTGTCTGAACTTGATTTTAATTGACTAGAAAAAAGATTTGAGGACGCATTAAACACTTGAACCAAGGTAATATGGCATGAACTAGGACTCCAACATAAAAAGGAAGAGATGACCCACTCTTGCCATGAGGAATAAATGACGGGGTAACATTGGCTCTGATTGGGGATTGTATTTTTGAAAGGAAAATGCATAGAATTCACAGACTTTGGTTTCACAAAACAGAAAAAAAAAGGGGAAAGGATTAGGAGGAACAACCAAAAACACCTAAACTACTATGTACAAGCGACTCAAACATAGGATTTACAATTTATAGAGCTTGAGATCTTGCCCATTGTAGGTATAAGGCATGATCATTCCGTCAGCGTAGCTGAGTCTAAATGCATTTTCTCCTACTGCTTCACAAATTCTGAAAGGGCCTTTCCACAATGAATCAAACTTACCATGAGCACCTTTGGACTCTCTCCTTTTGTCCCATAGCAGCACCTCATCTTTTACTAGGAAACCTCTTGGTCGAGCTCGCATGTCAAAAATCCTCTTTACTCAGCTCTGATGTTCTGAAATCCTATCCACCAGCAATTCTCTCTCTTCTTCTAATTTTTTCAGATACATGATTCTTTTCTCCAAAGCATTTTGAAAGAAGGAATCTTCCACTCCTGTTTGCAACTTGGTTGCTGATAACTCCAGCGGCAAAGAAAGTTTCACTCCTACGCCATACACAAGTTCAAAAGGTGCCATTCCAATGGCCCTCTTGGGTGTGATTCTATCCGCCCACAAAGCCTCATATATCTTCTTATGCCAATTCTGAGCACTCTCGTCAACTAGCTTCTTCATGATGGCTATCAAATTTTTGTTGCTAGATTCGGCCAAACCATTGCCCTGTGGGAAATAATCAGAAGAATGTGACAGGGAAATCTGATGATCATAGCAAAACAAAGTCAACTCTTCAGAGGAGAAATATGATGCATTATCTGTCACAATTTTTTTGGGTACCCCAAAATGAACTAGGATGTAATCCTTGAGAAAATTACACACAATCTCTGAGTTTGCCTTTTTGGTGGGAATGGCCTCTACCCACTTAGTAAAGTAGTTAGTTGCTGTCAAAATATGCATGTGACCCACACTGTAATGAGGGTTTATTGGGCCTATGAAATCAATGCCCCACTGTTTGAAAGGTTCATCCATCACTACAGGCCTTAGAGGCAAAGCTGCCAAATGTGCCTTTCCAGAAAACAATTGACATTTCTCACATTCTTTCACATGAATATAGGCATCTCGAAACATGCCGGGCCAATAAAAACAATTTCTCAGAATTTTGAAAGCAGTAACAAATGATGAGAAGTGTCCCCCACAAACCTCTCCATGATAGGCTTCCAGGAGCTTTTGCTGTTGAGGTTTATCTACACACCTTAGATATGTTCCATCTAAACCCTTTTTGTATAAAACATCCTGCCAAATTAAATACTTTGCAGCTTTTAATTTTAAATTCCTTTGTTCTTTAACTGACAAATGATTTGGGCAGCTAGCATAAGTTAAATAATAGGCCACATTAGAGAACCAAGTATCCTGCAATCCGACAAAAAGAGTTAATGGTAACTCCGCTTCAGTTTCCACCTCATTTTCTGCTATCAACTTGCATAAGCCCTGCCCTTTAATTGTCTTCATAGGGTGAATGTCTAAGTCATACTCCTGGATTTTCGTCACCCAAGTTGCTCTCTTATTTAGTCCAACCTCCTGCTGAGTCAAAATGATTTTTACGGCTGAATCTAGGACAAAAACTATAGAGTGAGAATGCAGGATATAGTATCAAAACTGTTCCGCAACTTTTACAATAGCATATGCATGCTTCTCCATAGGTGAATACTTAAGCTCATGCTTCTTAAGCGGAGTACTCATGAACGCTATGGGCAATTCAGCCCCATTTTTGTCCAACTGTAACAGAATCCCAAACATAGTATGGTCTGATGCATAACAATACAAAATGAAATCCTTTGTGAAATCTGGATTAACAAGAGTGGGCGCATTTGCAACCGATCCCTTAATTCTTTCAAAAGCATTTATGGCCTCTTCGGTCCACTTGAAAGGATGTTGCTCACTTAGCAAGCTGACAATGTGTTTGGTGGTCTTAGCAAATTCTGGAACAAATCTTCTTAAGAAATTTACTTGACCAAAGAATGATCTTACTCCAGTCTGGCTTGAAGGTAAACTGAGACATTGAATTGCATTAACTCTCTCGGGATCAATCTTGACTCCCTCTTTTGAGACAATATGTCCTAACAATTTGCCCTTCGTGACACAAAAACCTGATTTCTTAGGATTCAAAGAAATCCCGTGCTCACGGCAACGCTGCAATACTGCACTCAAATCCCAAAAATGATCTGTCCTTTTTTTTAAAAACACTGTGAGGTCATCCAGATAAACTACAATTATTCTATCTCAGAAATCCTTGAAAGAGGAATCCATAGCCCTTTGAAAAGTGGCTCCAACATTTATTAAACCAAAAGGCATGCGGTTGTATGCGAATGTTCCCCATGGAGTGATGAATGTTGTCTTATGTTGCTCATGCTCAGCTATAGTAATCTAGTTGTAACTAGAAAAACCATCCAACATCGACATCATCTCTGACTCGGACACTGTCTGCAAAATGTGATCCATATTTGGTAAAGCATAGTTGTCCTTCGGGCTTGCTTGATTCAAATTTTGAAAATCAACACAGATATGAA